>NC_056746.1:235474715-235689715 GCF_019279795.1 Protopterus annectens
CAGTTGGAGCAGCACAAATAAAGATAATGTCTGACAGCTGTATCCAAAACACTCGCAACCTTAATTCCATAGTTATCTATACCTTTTTTAGGGGTAGTTATCTATATCTTTTTTAGGAAAATAGGAAATACTTCACATTTCAATCTGGCCATGCCTCCCATCTTTTAATCCTAGACTTTCCTTGAGAAAGCCACCACCGTGTAATGACTTCAGTCTAGTACCCCTCAACAGTGGACCAGCTGTAATGCTTAATCGGTTTACCAGTCTATGCCAGTCCATTGTTTACCACTCCCCACTTCTATGTATTGCAGACAAGGTCACTATTTGACGTTGTATTTTGCTCCTGCATGTGTATCCAGTTGCCTTCTTTCTGATACCAATAACTCCCCCATCATATGTAATACCTCAGTTACAAGGGGTGGGACCGCCTGCTTCCATTTCCTGGTTATTACTTTCTTTGTGACCACTGATAATAAATCAAGTGAATTCTTCTATCTTTAGTCTAAGTGTCTGTCAAAGTTGCCCCTAAAAAGCAAATCCTGGTTCTCAATATTTTTTTTATACTATGGATGAAGGGATGCAGTGTCTGAAGATATGATCCTAGGTGCCCACACCTCCCCACTGCTGATGCATTCAGTTTGTGTAAGGTCCATTACTGGCATGTAAAAATATTTGTGCAGACACTTCCAAGCAAATTATCTAAAACTCCTTCACTTGGTAGCATATCTAGGAGCTTGCCATTTCAATTTCCATTTGTCCCTGGGCAAGTTTATCTCCATAAGTTTTTCCAATTTACTTGCATTATCCTTAGCCCTCCCCAGTCTACGCTGCAGGGCAGTTTGGTGAAGGCTACTAATTAATCCTTTCAAAAACAGTTGCTCCTCCCACATGCTACAAAAGAAACTACTTAAAATGGACTTCTTTGGAGCTCCTCTAATGGACCTAGACAATTCTCTGTGTGTGTGGCTGTTTATGCGCAGTAGACCATAAAATCTTGATCCTAAAATAAGGTTCCCTCCTTAAATATTTCCCAGTGAGTAAACCTACCAACCTCAAGCAACTGGTCCCAATAAAGTAGCTCTGGATGAAGGTATAACCATCTCAGAAGTCCTTGTTGCTTCACCCCCTAAGTGTTCTCTAGAGGGAACTAAGCTACCTAATTTTCATTTAATTAATTTTACCTTCACATAGACAAGACCATTCTTCATTTCTCTGAGTATACATGGGAAGCACTGTTGATTTATATGCTGATGTTTCTGTATAATGATATTTATATGAATATTTAAATGCTTAAAATCTAAGCATTTTGCAGATAAAAACAAAATGACAGATGATTAATACAATAGATATTAACAAATATATATGTTGTAAGAAAGTACTTCTGTATTGCACAGCTTATAAACAAAAGGATTGTGTCTTGATCTAGGGATGTTATTGTCCCCCTTTATTCAGCCCTCATTAGGCCAATTTTGAATATAATGTTCCTTTTGGCGTGTATCTCTTCAGACACATGCTGCAACAGGAACACCCACAGAGATACCATACTTAAAGGATACAAGGCTTAAACAGCATGTCCTACATGAACCAAATCAAAGCCCTGTCAGTATATTCGGTATCCTACAGAGTGCTAAGAGCTGACCTGTGTCTGGCATGCAAACCATCCTCTGACACATTACTGATGGATTTACTGCACATCGGCAAATCAAGTGGCATCAGAAGTACTAAGTCTAGGGATCTAAACATGTTCTGCAACATCAGCAGAATGGTTTGGAGGGACAGGAATATATTTTAAAGGATACCACTGTTGTAGAACAGACTCCTCATCCAGATAAAACAAAGTTCATCCATGTCTGTATTCAAGCACAACTTAGATCTATAGATTAGAAACTGAAAATTTACCACAGGACTGCCCCCTTTACTACTCATGGACAGAGACAGCCCCTAAATGCTTTATCCCATGCATGGGTCCCCTCAAATTATCTGTGGAATGATCCCAGTTATTTTCATTAGGGATAGAGGATGGGTAAGGCCAATCTATAACTAAATGTGGTAGATTATTTCAAGCACAAAAAGGGAAATTATAAAATTGCCCACAAGGGCAGCTAGACTAGTACTTACCTATGAGCCTATGAAAAAAAACTTAATTATAGTAAATTAGTAAGGAACAATTAAAATGATTAGGCGAGCTATTTTTACTTTTTAGTAATTTACTTTTTGCTTTAAAAAGCCACTCCTAAACAACCTACCCTGATTCAGACATGTGCTTTACAAGCATTCTTAAAGAATGCTTGTAAAGCACATGCCTGAATCAGGGAAGGTTGTTGATTCCATTATTTAAAGCAAAACAAGTGAATGGCAGTCTTCCAGCTATTTATGGATATGAATTCAGAGTAGCTGGCAGTCTGTCACTTGATGTGGGGCCATAGCTGTGGAGCTGTTACAATTAGTAGGAACCATCTTGTGTAGGACTTATTAGGTCGCAACAAGAATCTTAAAAACAGACCTGGAAGAAAGTACAGATCCTGCAGCAAAAAGTGTTGTGATATAACTTGAATGCCCCTGCCAACATATATGCGACTGAATTGTGCACCTGCTGCAGTTATATTAGGTTCCCCCTGAAATAATCCAAGGTAAAGTGTGCTTCTGTAGTGTAAAGGAGTTGGAATGAGGTTCTGGATCTGGGCGGTCATTTTAAGATGAAAATACAAGGTCTTAATGACAGCCAGCATTAGGTCCTTGAGTATAAACTTGTTATTAAGGATTACTCCTAGATTATAGGCTTGTGATACATATTCCATTGTATTTCTATATATGTAATAATAAGGGAAAAGAAACGAAACGCAATGGAGATGGGTGGTGGCATGAAAGAGCATTGACTGTCTTCACCAGGTTAAATTTTAACTAATTTTTCAAATATCAGCTGAAGGATGGACTTCAAGCAGGCTTCAGGAGTGGTTAAGGATGGCACAGGTCCCAAGTAAAGGAGAGGTGAAGCTGAATATCATCAGCAAATACTTAATAGTTTACCTGATAGGACCTACCTAAGTGGCAATGTACATTATTTTAACAGCAAATGTTCCAAAAGTGATCCCTGTGATACCTTGCATTATATGGGTGGTTCGTAATGGTAAAAGGCAAACCATTTGTGTAAGGTACCAGATAAACCACAGTGTGTCGGGTACTCATTTGCTAAAAAATATGGTCCACAGTGTCAGAAGGCACCGAGCAATGTGGGACAACAAGGAATACAATCACTATTCTTGGTCTATGAGGAGGTCATGGACAGTCTGAATAAAGACTGTTTCATATCTAAAGCCAGACTGATGTAAAAGGCCATGGAATGTCAATTAAGAATACATATTCACATATACTGATGCCTCAGTAACCTTGCTTGTGAAAGCAAGGTTAGGGACTGGGCAGTCATTTTGTAACATATATGGGTCCAAAAACTGATTGTCAAGAATGAGAGCTATCAAGACCTTTTTTAAGGAAGATTGAAAATCCCCAGTTCTTGCAAGGATTGAACATTTTGAAAAGTAAGTGGCTTTAGTGACTCAAGAAGACTTTAAAGTCTCAGTGGACCACAATCCTGACTGTCATAGGTAGGGATCAGTAATAAACCACACTAATGACTCCATCAGAGTTGATATATCACAACTCAGTCCAGGAGAAATGTGTACTTTCAGCAGGTATACTACATTAAAACCTGGATACATTGTGGAGGAAAGAGTGCCTAATTTGGTAACAAATGTCTGGAAAAAAGTGCAACATCCTTCTATAGACCATATGAAAAAAAATTCCCAAGCTGCAAGACAGGTTGGGTGCATAGCCTTTCCACCACTGAAGGACTGCTTTGGACAGTATGATGGATCAGATTCTAAATGGACAAATAAATAGTCTTGTTAAATGGGATTTCAGTTTGGTATACTAAATAGCAAGCATCTAGAGGAAGGCTGTTGTCAAGCAGATACATCTTTGTAGTGTGTTCCATCTGTAAACCTAGTCTTCACAGCACACACAGCTGATCAAACCATGCTTTATGCTGACTGGTAGAGCTGGGACATGAACAGAGTGAGAAGGGAGGAGCACAGTGTTGTGAGTGTTTATAACAGCAGTATTATAGTCTATGGCAAGCAAATTAAATTGTTAGCACTCTCCCTGTGTAGCAGCTGATCCATTGTGGTATCATTGTCCTAATATTGTTACACAAGTATCTAAAGTGGACCAACTCAGTGCTACAAGCCAAATCACTACAGCTGGCCAGTTTACTCTTAGGTGACTAAACTGGTATGAGCTCCTAACTGAAATAAACCATCTGGTGGATAATACATGTGACTCATTCCACTAAGACCCTAGCCTCCAAAAGACTGGCACACCTATGTTCAGACAATTTCCAGATTTATGAGTAGAGTGATAAGTACATGAGGGAATATTAAACTATCTAAAAGATTGAGAAGTTGTATAATAAATTCATTAGTGTCTCCTACAACCCAGGCACTGAAATCAGCTGTCTACGACATTTATATACCAGGCTGATAAGATTGAGAGCTTCTGTAGAAATACTCTTATTTATCCAGGTGGATTGGGATACAAGGAGAGATATATACAGTTCAGACCTGCTCCAGCAAAATAGTCAAAGAAGTATGTGCATCCAACATTTACCCGGCAGCCATTTTGGTAGGAATCAGCTAGGGACAGCTGAGAAGTATGGTACTGTTGTAAAATAATGCAGGAAATGCCTCTAAAGGTAAACTGTTGCATAAGAGTTCTGTGCCTCAGCAGGTGCCTCATAGTATAAGCAGTGACCATATTCCATTTATTCATCCTATTGAGTATCTACTGAAATTCTGAGGAACATCTTTTATGTAGCAGGAGCTCTGGCAGAAGTCACACCTCTGCAAACTGGCTTTGTGCAAAAGCTGCAGCTGTGAGCAGTAGCCGACTAAAGTTATTGTCACTGTACAGTAGCCCGTGGACATTATATTGGTCCTCTGTGCCTTATATAGCAGGATTTCTGTCAGACATCACGCCTCTGTGAATTGACCTTGTGCAAAAGCTGCATTTGTAGTTGACTGATTTTATTGTGAATGTGCAATGTAAGCAAGTTTAACATGAAGAACCTTGCTGCATGTTAACTTAAACTAGTCAGAAAAGTCCCTGCTCTGTGCTGGAAAATGGCTGTGACATCTCCCTGAAAGAAGTAGTTCTTATACACTGAGGACTACTTACCAGATTGTCCTTTCACTTGACCATTAGATTATACTGTGTAAACCTGTTATTTGTGTCCCTAGCTTCTTAGTGTCACCATTCACTAAATGAAACAAAACGAGTTTTACATTGTGCCTGTGTGCTAATTGCTGAGCACCAGCTAAAAACTGATTGTTTTGTGTAATAATAACTTGTACATCTTGAAAGATAATTCAGTATTGTTTATATTGTTAATTATGCAAATCAATATAATGTTCATATTTCTGTACATATCTCAGTAACCTAACACTCAGTAAATATTTTCTTGCTGTCGCTTGGAAGGATGTCTGGCTGAACAACACTGATCTGTTGCATAATAAGGGTAATAAGTTTTCTGTATGAATTTATATACAATAATTGTGAAAAGAAACATTCCATTTCAAATCTATATAAAGAGTTAATAACATATAGCTTGTACAGTTTTCAAGATATGAAAAGTTGTTTGTGAAACTTTAGGGAAAAAAATATGTTCCTAAGATTGTGTGTGCAATTGATTTCCTTTTTGCAAAGTATTTTTGTTTGTTTGGTTTCTACTTTTTAACTAGATTTTTAAGAAAATGCTCTGGAATGTAGGGATATGTGAAGGTTGTTAAAGATGTGATATTCTACACTAGATTTTCCCTTGATTGCTTGTTCTGGGCCCTCTGGGTGTAATATGTAATATTTTTTTTCTCAAATATTTTTTTTTTATTTTCAATTAAAATTACATTTACATAATATTTTTAAATATCATTTTAAACAACTATATACAATATTTTTAATAGCCTGACTTTCAATTATATACACTGTATGTTATTAAATATAGAATTAACAGATCAGTTATCAGAGATATAATATTGATTATTGCAGAGTGTCCAACAAAGATATAACTTTCTTCCAAGGATTATTTACCAATTGCCTGGGATAGATTTGTAGTTCTTTGATTTTTATTTCCATTAATGCAGTTGTCTTCAGTAAAGTGTAGAATTCTTCCAAGGTCGGGGGTGTATTTGAATTCCACCTTCTGGTTACGCATTTCCTAGATATAGCAAGTATTGTCCATAACAAATACATATTTGTCTTATTCAGGTAGGGACCTTCATTTACATTTAGTATTATCAATACTTTAGTTAAGGTAAAGGATTCATTAAATAAAGCTTGTAAAAAATGATTGATTCCATTCCAATATGATTTAATTTTATTACTTTCATAAAAAATATGAATCCAGTCTGCTTTATTTGACTTTTCACACTTCCAGCAAAAACCATTTGTAGTAGTACCGATCTTTTTAATTCTATCTGGTGTTAAAAATGCTCTATGTAAGTATTTCAAGTTAAATATTTTCCAGTACTGTATGTTAGAGGTGTAATTAACTGATAGTAAGATTTTACTTTTAATTTCTTCTGTTAACTGCAATGACTGACCTTTTGTTAAGAACTGCCAGTATGATGGTTTGGGAATTGTTTTATATGTTATTAACTCTTTATATAGATTTGAAATGGAATTTTTCTTTTCACAATTATTGTATATAAATTCATACAGAAAACTTATTACATTTGGAATATCTTTAAATGAGGAATTATTAATTAATATGCATAAATCTTGAGTGTACATTAGAATGCTTTGTAAGGTTAACCAGTCCTGTGTTGTAATATTGTAAGCAGTTTTTATCATATGTATATCTAAAACATTTAATTTATTTACACATTGAAACCAGCATAAGAATCCATTTTGTTCCCAGGAGGTTATTGTTTCCCTATATATTTTGTGAGGAAAGTTCTTAGTGATGGTAAATGGGGTTAAAAGGTCAAACCAAAGTTTTAGATCTATGTTTGCATTGATAAGTTTCCTAAAGTAATTGATGTAATGATTAATCAGTGTTGTTTTAGAAGGTTTTGTTATATTATATTGTATACTTATGCATAGTATGTACCAGGGTTGTTTGATTTGTGTACTACTCCAAATTTTTTTTAACAGATTAAATTCATTTGTTAATATAGCCATTGTTAATTCTTTCCAGTTGGCAAAATAATTTGGGTTTATCCAGTCTATTGAAGTTTTAAGCACAGATGCTTTTATATATGTTTCTATTTCTGGGAAGTTCAAAGTGTGTAATATTTTGACAATCTTGGGTTTACAGATCTTTGCTGCATTAAAAAGTTAAGGACTGCATTGAAAAGCTGGAAACATTTCTCATACTGCACATTGACTTAACCAATCCATTGTGTGAAAAAAGTTCCCCATCTCGCAGTCTAAAATTAACCAGCTAGAAGTAGTAGTAGCAGCTATCTTTGTCTTATAAATTAAATCAGTCTTTTATTTAAACCAGAAAAGCAAAGGCACACAAACTCCAAAGAACCATATACAGACTCACACCTTTCATTTTTCTTCATTTATTTGCATCAAAAAATTACATGGCAGTTTGACATTCATGGAGTGTGTTTTTTGTGTGGGTGTGTGTGTGTATGCATGCATGTGTTGGGTAACCAGAAACACACCACAGTAACTATACCGGCAAAAAACACAATGAGTGACCGGCGTGGCATCCGTTGCATAAGACTGAATATGAGTGTTCGCTTTCCCGAGTTGGCATGAGTATGCCAGCAGAGTTAGTTAATGAATTTGAAGCTGGAAGAGTGGGGACTAGACTGGGCAAGTAAGTTGTGAGGAACTAAATACTGGCTTGTCTCTAATCACTTGTCCATAGACACACCAGTGTAAGAGCCAAAAAAGACACTGGAGGCAGGCTATACTTAAAAAATGCAGGTTTATTCAATAATTCAGAAATTAAAATATTAGCCCCACCTGGCTTTGCAGTTTTCAAGTAAAGCAAACAGTATCTTCACAGTAGTATCACAGAGCCTTTCCAGGATACAGGCAGTCTTCTACCAAAAAGAAATTCCAAGACTGCAAGTCTCTTCCAGGCCCAACTTTTATCTCTTGAACCAATTATTTACACAGGTTAGCCCTGGCTAAATGCTTCCATGTTTCCATCTCTTCATTCATATGAACCTATATGCGAGGAGCTAACTTCCCCTCAGTTTAGTCCTCCAGGCTAGTAACCTTTGTACAACAGTAGGAGGCAGTTAAGACCTTGTCATATAGATAGTTGCTGTGAGAATATTCCCACCTTTCTTACTGCAGTATTGATTCTGATTGCACATTAAAGGCACTTAACTCATTACAGAGTGTGTGTTTGTGTGTATATATATATATATATATATATATATATATATATATATATATATATATATATATATATATATATATATATATATATATATATATACATACACGCATATAAATGGTGCTCCACTACTTATAAACTTATCCTCCAATCTAAAGTCCAAACTAGAAACCTGCTACAACAAAATTGCTCGATTTGTAACAAACGCCCCCTATTCTACCCCACCACTGTGTACAGCATTATATCTCTAAACTGGTTAGAATTACCACACTATCTCTCCTACATACAACTGACAGCACACAGAATTGTACACAAACCATTACTATGTCCCGCTCTCTCCTCCCTTTTCACCAACTACCTACCCAACAGATCACATAGATCTGAAAATCAACATATGCTACAAATTCATAAACCAAAACTTCCAGCTGGCCATCTTATATACTCCTATACTGTTGCCAAAAAGTGGAACTCACTTCCTGTAACTCTCAGATCAATTCCAAACACTGCAATCTTTAAAATTCCTTGTATAACTACCCATCTTCTGTTTGGAGCTTTAACTGCCCCAAACCCCCCTCCCTCAAGACCTGACCTCCTCCTACTAACTTAACTATACTCATTCACTTCTCCAGTCTATATTTTAGATACACTAACAAAAGTGTTCATGCCAACTGCCTAAATGATGTTTTTGTTGAAATGCTCTATGCTGTTTTGTTGATATTGTTGCTATACTATGCACATTCGTGTTTTTCTTTAACTGTATAAGTATGTATACTGTGATATTCTGTACAACTTAATTGTGTCAAGCTTGTAACATGTTCTTGGAGCTTTTCTCCTTTGTCCTCCATTCTTGGCTTACTGGACTATCCCAGTAATCAAATGCCATTCAGTCAATCATTAAATAAATAAATGTGTATGTGTGTGCGCGCACACACACACACACACACACACACACACACACACACACACACACACACACACACACACTGATAAATATGGGTCTATATATTAAAAGACCGAAGAGGTGTTTCATCGAACACCTCTTGATTGACACACAAAGAGCGAATGCACTAAAGCGGGAACTCTCAAAACAGCAATTTCTTTCCCTGGGAAAGAAATTGCTTGGCCATCCCCTTGTGTTTGCCCCTTTCCTCACTGTAGTGTAATCTCGGAGTTGGTACATTTAGTTAGGGGGGTGTGGGTTTATGTGTCGACCAAGAGGTTTTCGATGAAACACCTCTTCGGTCTTTTAATATAGACCCGATAAATGTATATATGTGTATGTGTGTGTATACACACATACACACATATATGTGTGTGTGTGTGTGTTTGTAAAAGGGTGGTGTATACGGATATATAGATTTAAGGCTAATAAGCTAGCTACACCAATTAGCTTGAAATGTGGTGATGTGGTTACACCCCTGCTTCTAGAGAAGTAATTTGGAATTTGGACCTTGTGAAGGCTTGCCTACATCTTGCATTTTATTTATTAAGTTACTTGGCCTGATACTTAACACCCGACATTAATTTCACCTACTTAAAAAACTGGCTACTGGGTAGCAGTTGCACAGGGTGTGGCATTCCTTAAGTCCTTGAAGCAGTACAACAGATCTTCCTCACCCCAACCCATAATGTAAGCTAGTTTTCTTGTGAAATTAATTTAATTCTAGCCCTAGGTATTTGAATAAGGTATCCTTATTACTGGCTTGACATTAAATGTACTACCGTGATTTTCCACTAAAGGACTTTGACTTAGTAGCCATCTGCTAACTGCTTACAGTGATTAAATTAATAATATTAGCCTAAAGTTATCTAGTCTTCTCTTCAGATTTCATTATTTCTCTCAGTGCTTCACTTTTGTAATTGGGTGTAAGTACTTTATATTTACCTGTACATATTGTCCATGTTCATTCAACTGCATTTGACTATTTGTACACTACAAAATATGTATTGCATTTAGTGTGCTTTGCCTGTATTACATTGCATAACATATGCTTGATGGCAGGAGGCAACAAACCAATCTAGTCCACCCTTTATGTGCATTTAAAAGTCTTCCTTCCCTCCATCTCTGCCTGCATCATGCCCATTTGAATGCCTCTGCGGATTCCCTTCTACTCTTCCCATTCTGTTAGTCCTTTGGGTCTGCAACCTTCTCTATGAAAAAGTAGTACTGGAGATTCAAGAAGTAGATAGTCCCTACAGTTGGCTGCCTGTGTCTGCTTCATTTGGTTTCATATGAAAAGAACTTTGTCTTCTCTAGCTTCTTATTGCATCTGGTCTTATCTCTTCCCCTCCAGTAATCATCTCAAGCTTATTGTTCCAAAGTCCAGTAATTACTCTGGTGAGTATTCTTTATTTTCTGTAGCAATGTCTAGAATATAGAACTCCCTTCCAACTTCTATTCCATCTATATCCAGCACTAACACCTTTCAAACAATCATATTTTGCTTGGATCTGTACTTGTGTTTAACACTGACTTCTTTAAAAAATAAACTCCACTCAACCTCTCTGACTGACTCATAGAAGCCTACAGCAATGATGCTTTGTCTTGTGAAAAAGTGTGTATTTTACTACTCATTTGTGATTGTAAAATGCCTTTTTATCTTCTTTCTTTTGACAAAGGGCTTCTCTGAGGGTGGTTGGGTTATTCTGGTAAATCCAATATTCCTTTCTGTATAAGGCCTCCAGAACTACATGCAGTACTCAAAGTGTGGTCTGACCAGGACCCTATAGACTGGAAGTATTACCCCTTTATTTCTTTAATCTATGCTTCCAAGGATGCACCCCAGAATTCTGTTTACTGCTGCTGCTGTTGCCCTCTTTACCTTCTCCTGGTGGTCTAGACTATGTGTGATCCATACGCCCAGATGCACATTATAATGTACCACACCAGAGCTGTTGTGGCCTAAGTGCAGTACTATGTATTCGTTTGACTGAGTCCCTACTGCATCTTTCTGCCCACTTATTTAGCCTTTCCAGCTCCTTCATATAAACCCTCATCCTGTACTTCTTCACCTTTGTTTGCGTCATCGGTAAAGAGCACAATCCTGCCCTCTGTGCCTGAAACAAACACAGTGAAAAGTATTTGGCCCATAGCAGATGGCTGAGGTATTGCAGTAGTCTCTTTCCTAATTGCTGACATTGCCCCTCTCACCAGAACTGTCTGTATCGTATTATCCATGCACGCAGCTAACCATTTCCTCAGTGTTGGTCTGACCCCCAACCTCTTCAGTTTTCATATTGGTCCACTGTGTGGGTTAGAGCCAGGGACCTTGCTGAAGCCCAGGTAGGCCACATATGCTGGTACTTTCCTGACAAATTCACCTGCAGGCCGGTCTCCTATCCCTACTTTGTGCAAGGGTACAATGGTTGCTGTCTTACAGTGCTCTGGCACTTTGCACTTGTCAGTCATCTGTTGAGCATTTGCATAAGGGATCTTCCAACACATTGACCAAATTGTTGAGGACTTAGGGAGGTAGCCCATCTGGTTTTGTGCAGCCAGCTTCCTCTCCATCTCCTCCCTGTTTCTCCTTGTGTCTGCTCATTATTCTTCCCTCCTGCCCTGCTTCTTTCCCAGCATGTTTTCCTTTCTCGAGATTGAAGGAAAGTGTTCATTTTACTAACTCTGCGTTTTTTTTTTGTCAGTCTTCATAAAATAATAGAATGTGTAAGGCAGCTGGATCATGTGTCCATTTACTCCTTACTAACAACCACAATTAGATCTAACCTACTTTTTCAAGAAGTGATAGGCAAGTCATAACTTTTCTGTAAGCTCCCTCCCATTTTTGTGTGGCCTGGCCAGTTCTGTCCTCTCTCCCTCCCTTCCTTCTTGAAGCCCTCTTCTAACTCCCTTCAGCCTTTTCTTTTGCTGCCTTCACCATATGTGTTATTTATTCTGCTAGACTCATACTATGCCTCCTTTACTTCTGCTCCTCTTCAGTCCTATAACTTGTAGGCCCTATCTTTTAGCCCATTTACTTGCCATGCCTTCCGTCTAGTCACATTGTTTGCTTTTTTTTTTCTGCTTTTGCATTTTTGTCTGTTTTTCATTCCCTTATCTACAGCCACGAGTACTTCATTCTGGGGTCTATATTAGAACATTGCAGTTTCAGAACTTCGAATGTTCTAATATCAACCCCTATTCAGTGAAAGCTGAAAACATTGAACATACAGAACAGCAAACTTTTTCCTAGGGAAAAAATTTGGTGTTCCAAAACACATACACACAACACAAGCACACCAAACGAACAGCAATCCACACACATACACTTAAAATCTTACACCTAGCCCTACACTAAACTCTGCATACACCACTAACTATCCACTTACCTTAACCCAAACTCTAACCCTAAGGTCCATCACTATCACACACTCACCTCACCCGCGCCCTAACTTTAACTCACCTACCCTGCCCTAACGCTCACGTCCACACAATCGCACACTTACTTGACCCGCGCCCTAACCCTAACCCGCCCTAACCCTCACGTCCACACAATCGCACACATACCTAACCTGTGCCCTAACCCTAACTCACCTAACCCTTACATCCACACAATCGCACACATACCTAACCCGCATCCTAACCCTAACTAACGTAACCCGCGCTCAATCACACACTTACCTGAACCCAACCCTTAACTTTCCACCACAGCGCTGAAAATACCGAAGCAACAGAAACGGACAACTGAATTCTTTCCCTAGGAAAAAATTTGGTTTTCTGTAGCTTTGATATTTTCAGCTTTCGCTGAATAGTGGTCGATATTCGAACATTCGAAGTTTTGAAACTGCAATGTTCTAATATAGACCCTTCATTCTGGATCCATCCCATAGCGTCTTTATTTTCTCAGTTTGCTGCTAGTGTCTATAGGTCAAATCATGCAGTGGCATAGTCACCGTTGGCTAGCAATGCCTTTACCTGGGCATCTCTGATGTCCTCTGCATTAAGACAGTGCTCTGAATTCTGGTCTCTCTAGTTCAGTCCTGTAACAGCTGGGAAGAATTCTTAATGGTCTAAAACCTCAATCAGATTCTGCTCCATGAAAGATTTGAAGTTGGGAAATCTCACACTTTGCTCATGGCGGATTTATTTGTTTCAGAGCATTGCCATCATCCTTCTACCCCACTCCTCTATTTTCTCCTCCAGTTTGTCATCCTTCTACCTCATTTGTCTGTTGAATGATGCTTTGTATCAGTTCACCCACTTTCCCTCCTTCTTGAACCTTAACTGCCAGGATACTAAACTTAGCTTTTGTCCCTAACCACTTCCTGTCACATGCTTGGTATTATGGTTTCTAGTCTCTGATGTCACTTTTTGTGCCTTGTTTTATATAGATTGCTATTCCACCCTTGTCTCTCCCTTCTGCATCATTCTTGAACAATCTAAACATGGGCATCTCCATGTCCTACCCCATCTTAGTGACATCACCGACTTATGTTTCATGGATAGCAGCAATGTCTGCTTTCCTGTCTGGTATATCTGTTTGCAACTTTCTACCTAGACTCCTTGCTTTATAGAGTAAGACTACCCAGCCATCTCCAAGTTGTTGTTTGCTCATCTGCAATGCACTGCATTTCTTTCTATTTTCTGTATGCTGCCTAAACACCTACCCCCCACTTCTGCTACTTTCACTTGTCCTATCCTTCTAACCTAGCACTGAGTACAGCTGTCGCTTCAGAGATAACATTTAATCTTATACTTTCATACAGCTGTTCTGTCTGTCAGGTTTCTTCCCTACCTTCTACTACCTTGAAGGCCTCTTTCTCCACTGTTTAAACCATTTGTTATACTCCTTAATCATCTCTTTCTTCTTCTGTCTTTGCTGCCACCTCAGTTGTCCCCCTTCTGTCAGGTCACTTGTGGTTAAATACACCTCAGTGTGGTTCTATCTGTCTTTTTTGGTTTACATTTTATTGACCTACTCCCATTTTACTGAGTCAATGCCCCAAGACCAGTTTTAAGGAAGTCTTACCTCTCCTTTTTTGCTTACCTAAACTGTTAAATCTTATCTTGTCCCTCTCATCTGCTTCACTGATGGGTTACGGATCCAATTCTCAGATCTGACTCAGTCGCCTTCAACAGACTTTATCTTCTAGGCTTGAGCTCCTCCCTTACCCATAATCCTCTGCACTTAGGTCTACCTCCCGGATCCCGTTTGTCACCAGTGCTCTGAGTTCAGTGTCAGTTAAGTGGAATTTTTCTCATATTTTTTCTCTTCATATTAAAACCTTTTCCAGCCTCATAATATTCTCTTCCCTTTCATGTCTAGTATTTGAGGGCATTAGGTCTATTCTCATCTTTCCTTTTCCTGTCCGTTTGGGCCTCGGCCCTTTATTTACAAAAAAAAAAAAACAAAACAAAAAAACGTGCAATAGGAAAATCCCACTCTCAGACACACATGACAAATGTGTTTACTGTTTGGGGGCTGCCCATTTGGATACAGCTTGCAAAATCTGTGAGGGTTTCAATCATTGGGCAGTCCAAGTGCTTAAAAACAAGTTAATTTTAAAAGGGCTTTGTTGGGCAGTCCAAGAGCTTAAAAACAAGTTAATTTTAAAAGGGCTTCTATCCACTCCTCTTTCTTCTCCAGGGACTCAACCCCCCCTCCTCTAAGGACTTACAAGACTCAGAGTCAAAAAAGTAATGACATAAGGAATCCAGGCATCCTCTGAGCCTCCTTTGAAAACTGCTAGAGAGTCAGATCCAAGGATGTTGGTACCGAGAGCTATGTTGGCTTCCTCGGATCTGATAGACTTGATGGCTCAGAGTGAGACTCCTTCTGGACCAACTTCTTCTTATGATCCTACCAGAGCCACTTTCTCATATCCATAAATCCCCAGATCCAGGATCCAGCATTCATTCACCTGGGAGGTCCATAAGACTGGTATCTCCTACTGTGCCGACGAAGATATTGCAGACCCCTAAACATTCAAGACCTTCCTCAGTGGTTTCTTCCAGGTCCTCAAGGAGCCTATATGATGACATGGGCAGTTAGGTCCATTATCAAGGCTCAGATCCAGATGAGGGTATTTCCCATCCCCTCACGGATCTGAGAGACTCCCTGCTACTTCTTCTTTTTCTCCCTCTCCGATCTGAATAACAGTTTTGGGGCACCAGAACAGCAGTCTACCGAGGGATTCGGGGACAGATCAGAGGACCTTTGCTTCCTTGATGCCGACAGTGACCTTGACTACCTCTGCTCTGAGATC
Source organism: Protopterus annectens (assembly GCF_019279795.1). Lineage (NCBI taxonomy): Eukaryota > Metazoa > Chordata > Ceratodontiformes > Protopteridae > Protopterus > Protopterus annectens. The sequence goes on from NC_056746.1 coordinate 235,490,332, forward strand.
CTTGGATCGGAGTGAGTCGTGGGTCTGTGATGTCATGGCTGGATCCAAGGGGTGAGGCTTGGCTCCAGTTTTGTCAGATCTTTCTCCCCCCTTGCAGCTTCAGCCCTTGACACTGCAGGTCTGGTTATATCGGAGAGCTGGGGTGCTGGAGTGCTCTTTCCTTCTTTCTCAGTGGCTTTGGCTCTGAGGGAGTGGAGCAGGGTATCCTGGGACCGGCGGCTTTCCGAGTTTTAGAAAAGGCTTTCTCTTGGAAAAGAGCACCAGACCCTTTGACTTCTTCTCCTTCCCATGTCGCTGCATCGGATCTGGGCCTTGAACCTTCCATTTCTGTCCAGGGTCAGCCCGCCTTTAGGGACTTCCAAACTCTTCCAGCTGAGGTGACCCTTTCCTCTTCTGACTCCTCACCTGAATATCCCACAGAGGAAATCTCATGGAAGAGGACGTGCAAGAGGAGGCACTTGGACACCCCTATGGAGTCCGTCGCTAAGAATATGGACTATGATGAGGGAGAGGGTTCCCCAAATTAACACCGGACAATGTCTCCTTTGTAGACATCTTAGAAATTTTAACACAAAGAGGTGGCTGGTCATTCAAAAATCCTTCTTCAGTGGAGTCTGTTCTTGGAGGACTTTGGGGTGGGCCCGTCTACATCGTGGGTAGTCTCCCTGGCAGATGCTCTTGTAGATCTTGTCATCTGTCTGGCCTGGAAGAAGCTGGACACCATAGAGCCTGTACCAAAATGACCAGATAAGATTCTTTCTTCCCCTGAGGATCGATCATTTTGGAGCAAGGGCATTCCCATTGATGCTATAGTGGTGCCAGCTGCTACTAAGAAAGAGCTAGTGAAACTGAGCTTGACTGTCCAACTGCCATGTAGGGAGTCCAGAGAGCTGGACAGGTTCAGAAAGCACACATTCGTCACTGTGACTTTTTCACTTAGAGCACTTAATTACTTGGAATATTTTATTCGCCTACAGAGAGACCTGGTTAAGGAATTCTCTGAATCCTTGGCAGAGCACTTGCCTAAGGTGGAGCTAGATAAAGTTACTCCAAAGCTGACCACTGTTAATTCCCTGGCAAATTCTTCCATGAGGCTTGTTTCCTATTTAGAGGAAGGATCCTTTAGGGTAGCCAGCACCGGCATTGCAATACACAGACATGCATGGACAAGGCTTTGTGATTTTGCAGAGCCCTTTAAGGCCTCTTTTGTCAATGCCCCTTTTGATGAGTCTTCTTTGTTTGGCCCATCAGTGAACGACACCCTGACCTGCAGCAAGCAAGACAGTAAGACCTTGTCTGTATGGGGATCACGTTTTCCACCCCTCAATGAACCTATTCTAGAAATCAAAGAGGAGCTAAGAAGACTTAGTTCTGAAAATCACAAGGTTCATTTCCTGGTCAAAGCAGAGAGTACTCTTCCAGAAGCAGAGAAGGAGGCTTTAATGGGAGACGCAGCCTTAGATGCAGAGGGGGCTTTAGGGAACCCATTTCCAAAAAGCCATTTCAGCGCTTCTGCAGTGCTCCCTGACTGTCTGACTCTGGAGGCAGTTGGAGGCTGTTTTTCCTTGCACCCAGGTGCCTGTGCCTAATTAACAACAAATGCTTGGGTGCAAAACATAATATCCAGAGGATACTACATTCCTTTTTCTCTCCTGCTTCCAAAAGTTCAAAAGAAGCTCTCCGACATTCCACCCAGCCAGAGGGAGTTGGCAGTTCCAGAGATCAAAAGATTACTGCAAAAGAGAGCCATCCAAGAGGTCCCTGCTTAACAGAGAGGATCCGGAACTTACTCCCATTTCATTTTGGTGCCAAAGAAAATAAGGGACCTGAGGCCTATCCTAGACCTAAGCAAACTCAATTTATATGTAAAGAAAGAGAAGCTCCGGATTTTTATGATTACTGAGGAAAGACGATTGGATGTGCTGTGTGGACTTAAAGCCCACTTACTGTCACATAAAAATAGGTGCTCCAGAAGTCACCTGCACTTCTGCATGGGAGCCAGTCACTTCCAATTCAGAGCCCTGCCCTTTGGACTCATCACAGCCCCCCTGGTGTTTGCCAAATGCAAGGCAGTGGATGCAGCTCATCTACGACTACAAGGTTTTCAGGTATTCTCTTATCTGGAAGATTGGCTCCTAACTACCCCCACCCAGCATCAACTTTTTGAGGCCAGAGACTATCTGTATCGGATATCCCATTAACTAGGCATCACCATAAATCCAGACCAGTCACAGCCATTGCCTGTTCAAACCTTGAAATTCATCAGGGCTCAGCTGAACACAGTTACACAGGTAGCTTCCATGCCCCAACACTGCATCAACACTTTGACTCTTTAGGTACAAACTATGTTATCTCATCCATCTCCTCCTGCCAGATTGATTCTACAGGTCCTGGGATCTATGGCAGCTGCTACAATTCTAGTACCTCTAGCCAGATACTGTATGTGCATTCTACAATGGACACTGGCTGTTCAGTGGTCAATTCTGCATCAGCCCCTATCTGCCCCTATCAGACTGACAAATATTTGCAGAAGTCATTTAGAGTAGTGGACTCACTCCGATCTGTTGGTAGGCAGACCCTTCATCCTTCCCCCTCCAATAGCCTCAGTGACCACAGATGCTTCCCTCCTAGGGTGGGGGTGGGGGGCATTTGGAGGAGAAGATGGTCTAAGGTATGTGGACTCCCCTAGAGACCAGATTGCATGTAAATGTCCTGGAGATGAGAGCTGTCCTATTATTGCAAGCCTCTCCTCTCAGGACAGTCTACCTCTGGGAACTATTGCGATTCACATGGAGAACATGTCAAGTTGTCTGGTATATAAACAAGCAAGGAGAAACCCATTCCTACCCACTGTGCAGAGAGGCCATGAGGGTTTGGGAATGGGTGATCTCTTCGCACCACTTTCTACTTGCAACACGTACTGGGGAAATCCAGCATATTGGCAGACAGGCGCAGCAGATCCATTTTGATGCCCCACAAGTGGTCCCTCGATCAGTCAGTAGCGAAGAAGATATTTGACCTTTGGAGACTTCCCTACTGCAGTCTCTTTGCTTCCCCACACAACAACAAATATAGCAGTTATTTTGCTCTGATCCCTCCTTCAGGCAGTTCCCAGAGAGACACTCTAGTCCACGATTGACCCTCCGGTCTCCTTTATGCTTACCCTCCTCTTCCACTGATCCCAAAATTTCTTCAGAAAGCTGAACGATTGAAGAGTACTGTGATCCTTATTGCCCCCATTTGGCCTCATCAGATTTCGTTCCCCTTCCTTTGGTCTCACCTGAGATATCCTCCATGGATACTGGAACCCAAACTGGGCCTCCTCTGTTATCCCACACTAGGACTTCACCCGGATTTCCCCACCCTCAAGTTAATCGCTTGGTTTCTCCAGTTCTCTTGATTGCTAGAGGGTCCATGTTTTCCTCGCCTGTCAAAGCTATCATTCTAGCTTCCCAGAAAGCTTCCACGAAGAAAGTATATAAAAGCAAGTGGAAAAGATTTTCTGTTTGAGTCACTAATCATCACATTGACCCTTTTTCAGTGCCTGTTGCTTCAATTATTTCTTTTCTTGAGACCATATTTAAAGAGGGTTCTAGTTTTGCTCCAGTTATCAGCCATTTCCAATTTTCATTTGGGATTACCTTCAGGTTCTATAGCTTCAACCAGAATATGTAAAGTTTTTTGAAAAGTGTCTTTCTTCTCAAGCCTCTGATCAAAGACCCCACTCCTCCATGGAATCTGACCATCATTTTTCAAGGGTTGACCAAAAAAATGTTTTGAACTGGCTAATGATTGTGACTTGAAATTTTTGTCTGCCATTATCTCAGCAAAAAGAGTTTCTGAGTTGCAGGCACTTTCTTCTAAACCTCCATACATTATTTTTCACGAGGATAGAGTTTCCCTATGTGCTAACCTATTTTTTATGCCAAAAGTGGCCACAGAGTCTAATATAAATCAGGGCATTCAGTTACCAGTGTTCTTTCTGAATTATTCTAACAAAGGAGAATATATGTTACTCTCCTTGGATGTTTACAGATAGTTAGATTTCTTTCTACATAGAACAAGACAATTCAGAAAATCTGAGCAGTTATTTGTCTCCTTCTCCTCTAACCATAAGGGTCGAGCAGTTTCTAAAATAAGAATAGCTAGGTGGATAACCAGTTGCATAATTCTTTATGACAAAAATGGTCTGAAATTGCCTAGTCTTCCAAAAGCCCATTCAACAAGATCCACAGCTGCCTCAGTGGCTTTTTCATCAGTAGTTCCAATTAATGATATTTGAGCTGCAGCATCCTGGTTTAAGCTCATACCTTCATGACCCATTATAGGTTGGACATGGTCTCTAGGAGCAGGACATCTTTTGGCTCGTTGGTGCTCTGGCATATCCTTCCTTGAGACCACCCAATAAATCATGTAGCTGGGGACTCTGACCCGTCAGTGAAGCACAATGAGAGGGATAACATCAGATTTATTAGTTATGTACTTACCATAACTTGGTCGTTGTGTTGTCCTTCTGTCATTCTGCTTTACCTTCCCACTCAGCCAATCCCCTCCAAAAAAGTGTGTTTTTTAGAGGATCTAAAGAAACCTTTGTTGGAACCTACATTCTAGGTTGAGCCCTTGGTTCCTTTTTTCTTCTATCTGCTTCTGGTAGAGGCAGCAAACTCGATCTGAGGAGGTAGAGCTAGGGGCAGAGGATTATGGGTAAGGGATGAACTCAAGCCAGGAAGATAAAGTCTGTTGAAGGTGGCCGAGTGGGATCTAAGGATTGGATCTGTAACTTGTCATTGAAGCAGAATGAGAGAAAGACAACACATATACCAAGTTATGGTAAGTACATAATTAATAATTCCCTTTGTGATTGAGTCTCCTATCACCAAAACTCTATTCACTGTCCTCTTACTGACTTGCCTGTCTTTTGTCTTCCTTCCTTGTGCTACTACTCTTCCATCTGTAATCTTTCCATTTTTGCATCCACCATTCTGTCATTATAGGTTCATAGGTCTGTATTAGGCTAATGACAGCTAAGGCCTTTTTTAAGACCAGCCATGCATCCCAAATCCACTGACAACATCTGATACTCTCGTTAAGTGTAAGCAGGGACTTGGCAGATGAAACATGTAAAAGCAGGGACTTGGGAGATGAACCATTTATAGGCTGCCTGTGTCAGTTAGAGACATAGGTACCAAACCAGGAGTGAATTTCCTGTTCCCCATCCAGTTGATCAAGTTACAGTTGAATTGGGTTAGGGAGGAACTCTGCTTCACATGGATGGGGAGCCTGTTCCAGAGAAGGGGGCTGTGTCTGGGATACATACCTGTCTCTTCAGCAGGTCCTGTTTATATCACAGGCAAGGTTTAAGCCTTTAAAAAGAGCAATTTGGGTGCTGTTTGTTTTGTGGATATGCAGGAGGTACATCAGGGTGGGGTCTGACAAGGCCTTGTATGCCAGGCATAGATCTCCCCACAACAGACTGTAGGAGTCAGAATACAGGGATAAGGCTTTGAGGTGGTCTGCAAAGGATATGTTACTTATACCCTATATTCTTTACTGAGGAATCTCTGTAAATGTCCCAATTGTTGGATGTGCCTGGTTAGATACATACCAAAGGGGTCATTGTACTCAATGACAGGTCTGAAGAATGCTAAATATGGTGGAACAGTGACCTGCTTGAACCCAGATGCCATACCTTTGTTTATAAGTTTCATAACATGGAATGATTTCCTCACTACTGTAGGCATGTGATAGTCAAAGGCTAGATTACTGCTGCCTATGTGTGTGTTCCCTGGTCCATGACTACAGGGTTGACTCTTAGTGTGCTGCCAGTATGATAGTTACCAGGGGTGGATGACTTCCTGAAGGGTACTAGTATGCATTTCTTGACATTAAGTATTAGTCTGTGACTCTTGACACAAGTTATTTGTTTCTTGGAGAACATTAGTGTTGGTGGGTGATTCTGTGACTGCTCCTAATTTGTAAAAATCTGCAAATTTTTATCAGCAAGAAGCCCTTGACATTGGCCTTGATGTCAGAGAAGTCAATGCCAAAAAGGAGCAGTCCCAGAACTGATCCCTGAAAGACTCTGCTGATGACTGGTCTCTTTGTAGAGGTGGGCTCCCAAATTCTAACTTCCTGAGTCCTGTCTGTGAGACAGCTAGCTATCCATTGAGTAACATATGGGTTTGTACCTAACTTCTTGAGTATGCCAACAATGCCCTAGTGGGATATTTTGTCAAATGCTTTGGCCAGGTCATGGTAGGCAGTGTGAACCATTTTGCCCTCATTCATTGTTTTTGCTGACCTTCATCAAGATGTCCACCAGGATGAATAGGCATGACCTGCCATTGATGAAAGCAAATCGGGTTGAGTTCAGTGTCTGGAGATGTCCTATGCCATTGCTGATCATTTCCATGATAATTCTTTCCATGGCTTTGGATCTGAAACTAGTGAGACTTATGGATCTGTAGTTTCCAGGATCTGTAGATGGCCCACCTTTGTCACAGGGATGACTGTTGCTGTTCTTCATTTGTTAGGCATACAGCCTGTTTGAACTCTACAGTTAAATAGTGATTCCAGAGGGTCTGATAAGTTATGTTTCACCCTATTTAGAAGGCATTATGGGATTTTGTCTGGGCTCATTGATGCAGTGTTCTTGGCCTTACAGAGAGAGAGAGAGAGAGAGATAGAGAGAGAGAAGCATTGCAGACCTGTTCCCTAGTGATACAAGTAGAGGGAGTTATATTACAGGGTATTTCCCTGACGGGAGGTTGGGGGAGGAGAGGGGTAAAATTAGAGCTGAAATTGTCTGCCAATAGGTTTGTTACATCTTCTGGCTTAATACTGGTGACTCCATTAACAATCAGCTCTGCACACAATTGTGTATTGCCTTTGAGGTTGCAAACATAGCTAAAGAATGCCTTGAAGTTGTCCTCCTTGGCCTGGGAGCCCAAATTTGCCTCAAATTGGGATTTGATAGACTTTATTTTTCCTCCGAGTTGTTTGTTTAGTCTAACAACCAAATAAATTCCAAAAAAAACAGAACCATAAAAATACTGGTCGAAGAAGGAAACAGTCCGTGCAGCTTACAGTTAGCAGAAATGAAATGCACAAACTTGAATACTGTGCACTGTGAATACAAAGTAAATACAATGGTAAAAACCACTCAAAAAACAGCAGAATAGCGTAATAAACTTTACTCGATACACGCTTTCGTCAGAGACTTCTTCAGAATGCATTAAAGATCCACAATCACTGTTTAAATAATCACATCAATGATTGACATCCAGTCATTCAATGAATGTGAACATATTCTTAAAAAGACATACTAATTAAAAAATTCCATTGCTATATTTTTATCAATGGATAGTTTGTTGTTTTTTAAAAAACATTTGATGTTAATTGAGTCATTTAGACCGGGGGGTTTGTCTGATTTCAATCTTATTTGCCACAGAGTGTCCCTCTGTTCGACAAAATTTTTTGAAATCACCCCCCCTCAAGTCTGATTGACAAACTTCTAGTACTGAGAAAAGGAATTTTTTGAAATTGTGACAAACTAGAGAATGTTTAAATAAAGCATTATTTGTGTCCTTACTTTTAATACTGTACAGATGTTCACGTATTCTACTTTTTAAACATCTGGTTGTCATTCCTGTATAGAATGAGGTGCAACTATTACAAAAACTGATATATATAACACCTTTGGTATTACAGTTAACATACTGTGGTACCTCAATAGTTCTATCCATGGTGTCTATCACTATATAGGGGCCTTGCAGAATGAACCTGCACATGTTACATCCGAGACAAGGAAACATACCCTTCATTTGTGTGGTGCTGATTTCTACAGCTTTACTATGGCCATTGCTTTCTAAAGCTCTCTTAATGTTGTAGGTGTTCCTCAAAACAAAATTGGGCTGTTCCCCAACTATTTGACTGATGTCTAGGTTCCCCTGTAGGATTCTCCAGTTTTTTCTCAAAACTTGTTTAATGTGTTCACTGTCTATAGTCATATCCAAAGAACAGACTACTTTTTTACTTGCTACATCATTTAATGTTCCTGAAGTAGAAAAACTATCTTTGTTGTTTAATATAACCTGATAGTGAGTACTACGTTTTTCCAACACTTCTTTTTTTATGTTTTCCAAAAACAAGGTGTTATATCCCCTATTAATGAACATTTCGGTAATGAAATCCATTTCCTCATAAAAGTCACTATCTTTTGTAGTCATTCGACTTGCTCTTATGAATTGCCCTTTTGGTATATTCTTTATAGTATGGGTTGGATGTCCGCTTTTGAAATGCAAGTAACTGTTGGTGAATGTTTCTTTTCTAAAGATGCCACTATGAAATCTTGATTCTGACAAATCCCACCAAAAGAGAATATCTAAAAAGTTTATTTTCAAACCTATTTCTCCCTTAGTAAATTTTAAAAATTCAACTGTGTTGTTAATAGCTTTAAGAAATTGAAGAACTGTATCATTATTTCCTTTGATAATAAATACCAAATCGTCCACAAATCTGTAATATAATAAAATATTAAAGACGTTTTTTATGGGTTCAAGAAATTCTTCTTCCCACCATGACATTACGAGATTGGCATAAGAAGGAGCAGCTGGTGACCCCATGGCCACCCCTCTTCTTTGTCTGTAATAAGTGTCACCAAAAATAAAATAATTGTGGTGTAATAAAATATCCAGAAACCTACAAATAGTAGAAATCTGTCGGGTTTCGTATTTTTTATTTTTACTTAGGAACTGTCGTATAGCTTCAACCCCTTCCTCATGGGGGATGCATGTGTATAAAGAAACCACATCCAAACTGAAAATAATGTGTTGAGTGGGATCAAATATATTGCTCTCATTAAATTCTTTAAGTTTTTCTAAAAAATGCCAAGAATCCTTAATGAATGATTCTTGTTGTGAAACCAATGGTCCTAAAGTGGCATCTATAACTAAAGAAATTCCCTCTGTAACTGAATGAGGTGATGAGACGATAGGTCTAAAAGGGGGATCCATTGAATTTTTGTGTATCTTCGGTATTCCGAAGAAAGTCCCTATTCGGGGATTATGGATCACACAAAATTCGTACACTTCCAAATTTATCTCACTAGACATGAGGGCGTCGTATAAAAGTGAATGAATGATTTTAAATTTCTTATTTATCTCATAAAGTGGAACTACCTCATATTCATCAATGTTATTTAATATTTCAAACATTTTCTGTTTGTATGACTCTTGTGTCATTATAACTAGGTTCCCACCTTTATCACTTCTCATAAATCTGATGGTATCATTTTTCTTTCGCAATTCGTTAAATGCCTTTCTGTCTTTAAATGATAGATTGTGATTAACTTTAATGTTCTTATCTAAAGTGTTTTCTAATTCCTGTATACAGATGTCCTCAAACACTTTCATAGTGTGATTTAACTGTGGATTAAAAGTGGAGGGTTTGATAAGACTTTTTTCTGTCATGGAAATGTCGTGCATCAAATAATGTAAATTTAGTTTTCTCACATATTTCTTGACATCCACTATAGTTTTGCTATAGTCAGCTCTCTTTGTTGGCACAAAATTAAGGCCAAGTTTTAAAACATTTATTTCATGCTCATTAAAAACTGTATCAGTTAAATTAATAATTTCAAAGTCATTAGTTCGCAGATTTAAGTTTCGTCCGCTGAAGAACTTGATCCCAGGAATGTACGACTCCTGGTTGACATTGTCCTTTTTTCCAGGGGTGTTTTCTTCCCCAAAAAATTAGATGTTTTCAATGCTTTGGTAACAGAAGCTTTGTTGACACAGCCTGTTTTTCCTTTTGTAGTGTTGTCTTCATTAGAGTCATTCAATAAAATGCTATCAACTGGTTCAGCCTCCACAGAATGGACAGCTTTATCATTAGTAGCCAAATTTAAAGCCGTGTCCGTACTGTTAGTTTTGTTAAGACCGTTTATCGGTCCAATGGCATAACTAGTGTTACGGCCAAGGCTTTTTGTCTTAGGGCCTTGCATTGCGTGATAATTACGCATGTTGCCCCTTTCAGGCAGCTGCCTTTTAAAGTTATTCTCTCTATGCCCTGGTACAAAATGATTGAAAGCAGATTTAGATTCATAAGCTGTAATGTCCCTTAATAACTTCGAATGTTTTCTGTTAATAACCTCCCCTGCATACTTTTCTACGTCGTCACTCATTTTATCAAATAATTCCGCTTGTTTGTTTTTGTCAAGACATATAATTTTAAGTTCACTTTCCAAAAAACAAATGTCTTCCTTTAAACACTTTATTTTTTCTAGATTGTTGTCAATCAGTAATCTCAAAAAGGACTGCCCTGCTTCGTTAAAAAAATTAACTAATACTTGAAACATCGGGTCTCCAATAGAAACACCGTTGGGGCATTTGAAAAATCTCAACCCCTTCGGTGTTATACCAAGCTCTAGACATCGCTCAAAATAACAATTTTCTATAAAAATAGAGCGGTGTTTTTTCAGCAAGTTACCCAACAGTTCAATTTTCTGGTTAAACACCTCGTTATTAATAGTGAGTACATACCCCGTTTGTCCACCAAAGGGATTGTCAAGACAGTCCAAAATAGGTCTTAAACCAGGTTCTTTCCGTTGTAATAATCCACGGTCACCTTCTGTATTGCCGCTAACTCTTGTTAGTTGATTTCCAGAACGAAAGTTGGTCTCGCTGGTATCGACAACTGTATCCAGCTCATGGAAAGACCCCATTGGACTTGAGGCGTTCGCCGCATTTGCCGCTGAATGTGAATTAGGTTTAGAAGCGTTAGCTACTAAAAAGTTCAAGGAGTTCTGGATGTTAATAAGAGTAGCAATAAGCAAATCTTGTGTGTTCGGTGGATCCGAACCTGGTGTGGGATGAATGGTGAGGTTTAAAAGCTGTTCGTCACCTTCCTCGGCCATCGGAGATTAGTGCAACAACCAAATAAATTCCAAAAAAAACCAGAACCATAAAAATACTGGTCGAAGAAGGAAACAGTCCGTGCAGCTTACAGTTAGCAGAAATGAAATGCACGAGTGGTTTTTACCATTGTATTTACTTTGTATTCACAGTGCACAGTATTCAAGTTTGTGCATTTCATTTCTGCTAACTGTAAGCTGCACGGACTGTTTCCTTCTTCGACCAGTATTTTTATGGTTCTGTTTTTTTTGGAATTTATTTGGTTGTTGCACTAATCTCCGATGGCCGAGGAAGGTGACGAACAGCTTTTAAACCTCACCATTCATCCCACACCAGGTTCGGATCCACCGAACACACAAGATTTGCTTATTGCTACTCTTATTAACATCCAGAATTCCTTGAAGTTTTTAGTAGCTAACGCTTCTAAACCTAATTCACATCCAGCGGCAAATGCGGCGAACGCCTCAAGTCCAATGGGGTCTTTCCATGAGCTGGATACAGTTGTCGATACCAGCGAGACCAACTTTCGTTCTGGAAATCAACTAACAAGAGTTAGCGGCAATACAGAAGGTGACCGTGGATTATTACAACGGAAAGAACCTGGTTTAAGACCTATTTTGGACTGTCTTGACAATCCCTTTGGTGGACAAACGGGGTATGTACTCACTATTAATAACGAGGTGTTTAACCAGAAAATTGAACTGTTGGGTAACTTGCTGAAAAAACACCGCTCTATTTTTATAGAAAATTGTTATTTTGAGCGATGTCTAGAGCTTGGTATAACACCAAAGGGGTTGAGATTTTTCAAATGCCCCAACGGTGTTTCTATTGGAGACCCGATGTTTCAAGTATTAGTTAATTTTTTTAACAAAGCAGGGCAGTCCTTTTTGAGATTACTGATTGACAACAATCTAGAAAAAATAAAGTGTTTAAAGGAAGACATTTGTTTTTTGGAAAGTGAACTTAAAACTATATGTCTTGACAAAAACAAACAAGCGGAATTATTTGATAAAATGAGTGACGACGTAGAAAAGTATGCAGGGGAGGTTATTAACAGAAAACATTCGAAGTTATTAAGGGACATTACAGCTTATGAATCTAAATCTGCTTTCAATCATTTTGTACCAGGGCATAGAGAGAATAACTTTAAAAGGCAGCTGCCTGAAAGGGGCAACATGCGTAATTATCACGCAATGCAAGGCCCTAAGACAAAAAGCCTTGGCCGTAACACTAGTTATGCCATTGGACTGATAAACGGTCTTAACAAAACTAACAGTACGGACACGGCTTTAAATTTGGCTACTAATGATAAAGCTGTCCATTCTGTGGAGGCTGAACCAGTTGATAGCGTTTTATTGAATGACTCTAATGAAGACAACACTACAAAAGGAAAAACAGGCTGTGTCAACAAAGCTTCTGTTACCAAAGCATTGAAAACATCTAATTTTTTTGGGAAGAAAACACCCCTGGAAAAAAGGACAATGTCAACCAGGAGTCGTACATTCCTGGGATCAAGTTCTTCAGCGGACGAAACTTAAATCTGCAAACTAATGACTTTGAAATTATTAATTTAACTGATACAGTTTTTAATGAGCATGAAATAAATGTTTTAAAACTTGGCCTTAATTTTGTGCCAACAAAGAGAGCTGACTATAGCAAAACTATAGTGGATGTCAAGAAATATGTGAGAAAACTAAATTTACATTATTTGATGCACGACATTTCCATGACAGAAAAAAGTCTTATCAAACCCTCCACTTTTAATCCACAGTTAAATCACTCTATGAAAGTGTTTGAGGACATCTGTATACAGGAATTAGAAAACACTTTAGATAAGAACATTAAAGTTAATCACAATCTATCATTTAAAGACAGAAAGGCATTTAACGAATTGCGAAAGAAAAATGATACCATCAGATTTATGAGAAGTGATAAAGGTGGGAACCTAGTTATAATGACACAAGAGTCATACAAACAGAAAATGTTTGAAATATTAAATAACATTGATGAATATGAGGTAGTTCCACTTTATGAGATAAATAAGAAATTTAAAATCATTCATTCCCTTTTATACGACGCCCTCATGTCTAGTGAGATAAATTTGGAAGTGTACGAATTTTGTGTGATCCATAATCCCCGAATAGGGACTTTCTTCGAATACCAAGATACACAAAATTCAATGGATCCCCCTTTTAGACCTATCGTCTCATCACCTCATTCAGTTACAGAGGGAATTTCTTTAATTATAGATGCCACTTTAGGACCATTGGTTTCACAACAAGAATCATTCATTAAGGATTCTTGGCATTTTTTAGAAAAACTTAAAGAATTTAATGAGAGCAATATATTTGATCCCACTCAACACATTATTTTCAGTTTGGATGTGGTTTCTTTATACACATGCATCCCCCATGAGGAAGGGGTTGAAGCTATACGACAGTTCCTAAGTAAAAATAAAAAATACGAAACCCGACAGATTTCTACTATTTGTAGGTTTCTGGATATTTTATTACACCACAATTATTTTATTTTTGGTGACACTTATTACAGACAAAGAAGAGGGGTGGCCATGGGGTCATCAGCTGCTCCTTCTTATGCCAATCTCGTAATGTCATGGTGGGAAGAAGAATTTCTTAAACCCATAAAAAACGTCTTTAATATTTTATTATATTACAGATTTGTGGACGATTTGGTATTTATTATCAAAGGAAATAATGATACAGTTCTTCAATTTCTTAAAGCTATTAACAACACAGTTGAATTTTTAAAATTTACTAAGGGAGAAATAGGTTTGAAAATAAACTTTTTAGATATTCTCTTTTGGTGGGATTTGTCAGAATCAAGATTTCATAGTGGCATCTTTAGAAAAGAAACATTCACCAACAGTTACTTGCATTTCAAAAGCGGACATCCAACCCATACTATAAAGAATATACCAAAAGGGCAATTCATAAGAGCAAGTCGAATGACTACAAAAGATAGTGACTTTTATGAGGAAATGGATTTCATTACCGAAATGTTCATTAATAGGGGATATAACACCTTGCTTTTGGAAAACATAAAAAAAGAAGTGTTGGAAAAACGTAGTACTCACTATCAGGCTATATTAAACAACAAAGATAGTTTTTCTACTTCAGGAACATTAAATGATGTAGCAAGTAAAAAAGTAGTCTGTTCTTTGGATATGACTATAGACAGTGAACACATTAAACAAGTTTTGAGAAAAAAATGGAGAATCCTACAGGGGAACCTAGACATTAGTCAAATAGTTGGGGAACAGCCCAATTTTGTTTTGAGGAACACCTACAACATTAAGAGAGCTTTAGAAAGCAATGGCCATAGTAAAGCTGTAGAAATCAGCACCACACAAATGAAGGGTATGTTTCCTTGTCTCGGATGTAACATGTGCAGGTTCATTCTGCAAGGCCCCTATATAGTGATAGACACCATGGATAGAACTATTGAGGTACCACAGTATGTTAACTGTAATACCAAAGGTGTTATATATATCAGTTTTTGTAATAGTTGCACCTCATTCTATATAGGAATGACAACCAGATGTTTAAAAACTAGAATACGTGAACATCTGTACAGTATTAAAAGTAAGGACACAAATAATGCTTTATTTAAACATTCTCTAGTTTGTCACAATTTCAAAAAATTCCTTTTCTCAGTACTAGAAGTTTGTCAATCAGACTTGAGGGGGGGTGATTTCAAAAATTTTGTCGAACAGAGGGAGACTCTGTGGCAAATAAGATTGAAATCAGACAAACCCCCCGGTCTAAATGACTCAATTAACATCAAATGTTTTTTAAAAAACAACAAACTATCCATTGATAAAAATATAGCAATGGAATTTTTTAATTAGTATGTCTTTTTAAGAATATGTTCACATTTATTGAATGATTGGATGTCAATCATTGATGTGATTATTTAAACAGTGATTGTGGATCTTTAATGCATTCTGAAGAAGTCTCTGACGAAAGCGTGTATCGAGTAAAGTTTATTACGCTATTCTGCTGTTTTTTGAGTGGTTTTTACCATTGTATTTACTTTGTATTCACAGTGCACAGTATTCAAGTTTGTGCATTTCATTTCTGCTAACTGTAAGCTGCACGGACTGTTTCCTTCTTCGACCAGTATTTTTATGTTTGTTTAGTCTCATGAGAGTGATTTTGTTCTGCTGGTTGCTACACTTCCTAATTTTTTTTTTAATGATTTTCTTCCTTCTGCTGTAGTGCCTATTGATACTGTGATTCCACCATGGTGGCTTGTTGTTTAGTTAGTTATGTATTTATTTGTGATGGGTACAGCTGCCTCTGTGCAGCTATTAGCATACTTGTATAAAGTTTCAGTGAACAGTTCCATGTAGGCAGCAGTATTTTCTGGGTTTATGTGGACTAGAAATTTTGCTAGGTTATCACTTAATAGTAGGAAGTTAGCCTTGGAGTAGTTCCTGAACATTCCAGGGTAAGCTTGGTTTCTAGGTTTTATTTTACTGCAAAGGAGACTGTTTTCTGGTCTGACCTCACCAGCGAAAACATTACACTAGGGAGTGTGCAGCACACTCCCATATTAGTGAGGACCAGATCCAGCATGGTTTTGCCCATAGCTGGCATACTGACAATCTTTTCCAGGGAGTTTGTGTTTACAAATCCATAATTACTATGCCTGCACATTTGCTGTCGTATATGGTTCAGTTTAATAGTAGGGTAATTAAAGCCATCCATAAATATGGTATTGGGTTGGATGGTGAGTGTTTCCCAATATACTTAAATACATGTTGTGGGCTTCCTGGGTCATAGAAGGGGACCTATAGCTTGCAAGGAAGTGGTATGGGATTTTGTCTACAGTGATTTAAATGTGGAGAAGCTCAAGAGCATTGTCATGTTTGACCAGCCTTGAGGCATATTTATTTTTTATGTCAAACAAGACATTTCCACCTTTAGTCTCTGTCTATGTAGTAGCTGGTCAAAATGTGTGGAAGGCATTATAGCCTTGTACTGCTGGTGTGCTCAGCTTGGCTTTAAACCATGTCTTAGTGACTGCACAGATGTCAGAATTCTCTAGGATGAGGAGAGCCGGTGGGGAGTGTTGTTTCTTGTTTAGACTCCTAGCATTGAGCAGTAACAACTTTACATTTTTTTGGTTTTGATTTGCTATGTTGAAAGTACTTTCAGTTTGGTATTGCCTAAAAAAAAGCCAGGGGGGCAGTATTTTAGCTAATATTTGAAAGCCAGCGGGGGGGGGGGAGAGATGCAGACCATCCCTGGCAAAACAGTGTGGTCTGCTGACTGTCTTTTTCCATGCTGACAAATATTGCACCCCCTTAGAATGACACCAGAAATTATCCCATTAAAGTCAGGCATCTTTTGTTCATGTTGTGGTATTATCTTTGTTGAAGGTAAAATACTTCCCATTGCTAGGTCAATATAAGCCAGGGACACATATTCTGAGAGCTATGTCTCTCTTCATGTAGTCTAGGGAGGTGCATCTCAGGTCATTTATACCTATATGGACTATGACTGAGTCATACTGGTACTTGTGGTCCACTTACCTGAGTTCATGTGTAATGTGGCAGATCATGGCCCCTGATAAGCAAGTGACCATGACTTTCTCCTTACTTAGCCTGGTGAGAGTGTGTCACAATGGAGTCTCCAATAACCAGAATGTTGGATTGTGTGGTACCTTGCTGTATTGGCTTAGAAGTAGAGGCTTCATGAGATGTGGCTGTATGTGTTAATATGGGTGTTGTTTTGAAAGAGTGTATTCAGAGACTGTGAGGGTATCGTTATGTGTACTTTGTGTAGGAGGTGTTTGGGGTTTAGGAAGGTTATATTTAAGTGCCTCAGCATATATGCGACTGTGTTTGCTTTGTACTGTGTGTAATGGGTGCACTGTGTGTACAACTGCCAACCTGATTGACAGTATGGCTGTTTTTATGTGAGAGCTTTGCTTCCAGTGACATTGTTTAAATACATCTATCACATACCTTATCAGTTTGTTTGAGAATTAGCTGGTTGTCAGTAAACAAGAGGCGATTTCCACAATGCCTCAGGATGCCTATATCCCTAAAGCTGGTAACAGAGATAGTGTGAAAGTTCATATCCATGGCAACAACCCCTTTTATTACTGATTGGGCAATTGCAGTGAGACTACAAAGTAATGTCAGAAGTATCTGATTTGCAATTCTGGAGGCTTTGCTTGTCACTGAGAACTAGTTGCCCTCTGTACAACTGGGTATTGGTGAAATTTCAAGGTTGATTTTTTTCAGGAAAAGTGTCAACTCAGGGTGCCTGCATCTGTACAGGGCACTGCCAAACACTTGAGAGGAAACTGCTAAAGTATACCCTTGTGATTTGTGGATGAAGTGTTTAGGGAGATATTCTGAAATTAGATTAGACAGCAGCTAATCAAGCAGTACTTACTGAAAAGAAAGAATTAGCTTTGTCAAGAGTGATGAAAAAAGGGGATTATCACTGCCTTTGCTGATTGTTTCCATCCCTCTGATCTGTCTGCTGTATTCCCCATCCCTCCTGTGAACTTCCTACAAGCCCCTTCTTTTGCCTTCTGCTTCTCCTACTGAGTGTCCCTCCCCACCCACTTCACTCACCTTGTCATTTTGTCTATTGTATGTCCACTTCTGGCTGTCCCTCCCACTTATCGCTTTCCACTACTCTTTGCATCTGTCCTTCCTTGGCTTATCTTTCATTGTCCCCTTTGTGGCTGCATCTCCCTCTTTCTTCATTCACCTTATTCTGTGCCTTCAAACTTGATTCCCGCCTTACCCCATGTATGTTAGACCTCTGTGATATCCAACTAATTTATCTTGTTCTGTATCAGCCCTATGCTATTGTGCATTATTTTTACTATTACTATGTTGTTTCCTAGCCTTTTAGTTATTTATCTGTGTCAGTTTATAGATGCACATCTTCTTTCCATGTATTTAATTAGCCTACGTAGCACCTGTGAAGCTTTTCTTTCAGAGTCTTCTCTGTACCTTGGCACCACTCAGTAGTGCCACCAAGCTCAGCAGAGAATAATAATTAAGAGTAAGCTTGAATAAACACAGAAGAGATATAATAAGGTGAAAGGATAAGAAAAGAACATACATACTACTGAAAACTGAGTGCAGGACAGATACCATTTGGGAGGGAATCTGTATGCAAGGCTTTTAAGCATCAAAGAGTTGTTTAAGAATCTAATTCTGAGGAAAGCTAAGTATATGAAAGAGCAAAGAGCTTACACTACTAGTTTTCAAAAAACAGGGAGCACATAGTAGTGTAAAAGGTAGAGTGTGAAGTGATGGAATGCACATTCTGTTCAAATTAAAACAGATGATGTTTTGGACAGATTTAACAAATTGCTTGGAAAGAAATTAGTGACTGGACATTAGGAAAGCCGGCAAAAGCCGCAGTGTTATGTTGCCCAAGTGAATGCATGAAAACGTGTTATACTGAAGTGACAAAGCACACAGTATAACTGAGAATAAATACATATTTGGGAGATGCAGGAAATGAGAGACACTCTTGTTATAGTATCTCATAGAGGTAAGTTATGTAGAGGATGGCATCATTATTTTAAAAAGTTTGCAGTCTTGGAACAGGTATCTTTCTGTAAAGGTGAAAATGTTAAAGAGATGTTGGGGAAAGGAAACTTTTGAATCCATGTACACCAAAGGACTGAAGAAGGAAATGAAAATGTAAGTCCATGATAACATTGTTTATGATGCAGTGATGCTTAGTGGTTTGCTTTTGATTATGGCTAACTGATGCAATTAAATTATGATTTTATTATCTGTGTATGTTTGATGGTAGAATAAACTGTTCAAAACGTCTTTGAAGGTAAAAAGCTTTTGTGCTAGAGTGTTTTGCTGCAGTAGATGGTCTTTTTTGCACAAATTATTATGTAGTGGTTGTTGAAAATTATTACATCTGATGTTGTTAATCTTCGTTCACTCCTTACTGATGGGTTATCGGTTCTGTCCTCAGAACCGAGCCGGCTAATATCAAGCTTGCATCAGCCAAAAACTTTTGAGCCAAGGTCCTACCCAGAATGCTCTGCTCCCTGTTACCTCAGATCTCGTTTGCCGCATTGCTGAACAGCCGTGTCAAGCCACTCTCTCAGCTAAGTGTCTAATTGTTTGACAGTTTATATATTGTTATTACTCTAAAATTTTCTCAAAAGTTTATTTTAATATTTTCCTACCCTATTGCACACTTTAGACTCTCTCCCTTTAGTATTTTCTCTTTATTACCCTCTTTTCTTACCTTGTAGTAATTCTCCATTACCATCGTTGGTAATCCTTCCTTTTCTCTTTTTACCCTTTTTCTTGAGTAGCCGTTATTCTTCGTTTTGCTACTGTGCTTCTTCTCCACAACAGCTATGTCAGATAAGAAAAGTTCTGTTGGTTTCAATCAGTGCATGGATTGTGGCCATAAGTTACTGCTTTCCGATGGCCATGACTTATGTGTCTACTGTCGTAATGTCTCCCACTTGTGATGTAAGATATTTCTCTTGGAAAACTTTGTTTCTGATTGCAATGACATCGGCCAGGCGATCGTCAGAACTTCAGGCCTTATGCATCAAACATCCCTATCTTATCTTCCATAAGGATAGGGTATCAATGAGAACCAATTCTACCTTTTTACCAAAAGTGGTGTCAGAGCAATATATCAACCAGTCTATTGATCTCCCAGTGTTCTTTCCTAACCATTCTAACAAGGGAGAGTATTGCCTGCACTCCTTGTATGTTCATAGGCAAATATGATTTTATCTGGACAGAACAAAATTCTACCCATAAATCTGACCAACTGTTTCTGGCTTTTTCTGGACGCAGATGGGGTCATCCTGTATCAAAAGTTACATTGGCTTCATGGTTGAGAAATTGTATCACCTTTATCTACAACAAAAATAGTCTCACCTTGCCTCATAGAGTCAAAGAACATTCTACAAGATCTATGGCAACTTCAGCAGCTTTCCATACTAAGGCCTTCCTCAATGATATTTGCTCAGCTGCAACTTGGGCCAAACCTCATACCTTTATTCTTCATTACAAATTGGACTTGGCCCAGAGGTAGAGCTTCCTTTGGCTCCATGGTACTCAGGAATGTCCTTCCATGAGGGCCACCTAGGACTACAGGTAGCTGGGGACTCTGTCCCATCAGTAAGGAATGAACGAAGATTAACACCATCAGATAAAGAAGCTATGTCTTTCCGTAACGTTCCATCTGTGTTGTTGATCTTCATTCATTCATTACTTCCCACCCTCCGTCCCCCTTCCGAAGGTTCTTGGTTGATCTCATGTACTCCTTTCTTGTAGGTCTGTTATGACCAGAGGTAGCCTCAACTTTTGTCTATCAACTTACAAACTTGATCTGAAGTAACAGGGAGCAGAGCATTCTGGGTAGGACCTTGGCTCGAGAGTTTTTGGCTGATGCGAGCTTGATATTGGCCGGCTCGGTTCCGAGGACGGAACCGATAACCCATCAGTAATGAATGAATGAAGATCAACAACACAGATGGAACGTTATGGTAAGACATAACTTCTTTTTTTTTTCTGGATATGATACAAAACTCTAGTTTAAAAATGTGATTGTCATTTGACAGTGTTTACAGTTAACAATTAACTGTATGTAATTTGAAGTGTGTTGTTCATCTGCATAATTAAACTAGCAAAATTTACCATAAAATCTTGACTTAGCAAGGGTTTCTTTTATTTCTGCAGCTCGCAGATTGCAGTACGTTTTTTAGCCCATAAAATTCAGTCACCTCAGGAAAAAGAAGCACTGCATGCATTGATGGTAAGATTTTGCTTTTTTTTTAATTTTGTAACTGGGTAAGTGCACTGGCCTAAAGAATTTCATCATCAGTGCCCTGAGCCATAGGCACAGAGTTATACATCTATATGTAGAATTATAAGTAGGGTGGCACAGTGGCACAGTGGATAGCATTGTCGCCTCACAGCAAGAGGTTCCCCAGTTCGATTCTCAGCTGGGGTGCCTTCTGGAGACTGGATGTCTTTCTTTTGTTTGCATGATTTTTCTCTGGGTGCTCTGGTTTCCTCCCACATTTCAAAGACATGCAATAGGTGGATTGGATACTGTAAATTGGCTATAGGTGTGAGTGTGTGCATGTGCAAATATGTGGTGCAGAATAACTACCACTGCAGGGCTAGCCACCCAGCGGTGTAAACCCTGGCTCTAGATTATTGTCACTGTTGAAGTGACACCCAGACCCCATGTACAAAAATGAGAAAAAGTAGTTGTGGATTGATGAATGAATGGTTATAGAATTAAAACGTTAATTGCAAGTATATTTGATGCATATTTAAGAAGTATAAAACTGTTCTTGAACAGGTTCATAAAGATTGCATGACACTTTATTCTAATTTGATTGTACTTTTTAAAATAAGACAGGAGAAGGACAGATATCACAGAAATATAATAAGGGGGTAGTAATCGAACAGTAAAAAAGGAAAATCACCAAATATAACACAAGAACAAATAATGGTAACTTAAAGCATGGCTAGGGTAGAATTGTTATGCAGTGAAAGGATTGCATAGGAGGATAGGGAGCTACCAGCACTAATACAAGAAGGGACTATGGGAGGGTGGAGACATGGAGAGACTTGGGGGAGGAGTGGATGTGGAGTAAAAATCTACAAAAAAGGAGAGTATCAAATGTGAAGGCATAGAGTAGAATGAATGCCACCCTGTGGGTGTAGCCAGGGTCAAAAGCAAGGGTAAATGCCCTAGGAAGTGGGGTGATCTGGCAGATCAGCATAGTGTTTTGGATCTCAGACACAACAATGGAGGAGGATGAGAGACTGGAGGGCGGAGTAAATTTGGGATAAGAGCAAGAGGGTAATGCATGTGGGAGATTATTAATATGAACATGATAAGAGATTCCAAGCTCCAGAGTAGAGAAGGAGTGGCAGTTGATTTAAGGCTTGGACCATGAGGAGTTCAACCCAGTGGTGTGGGACTATTCCAGAACAGATGACATTCTGAATGTGCTCTTCACTAAGGTGAGGGGAAAATTCAGGAATATTTGGATAAAGGTGCTTTTAGCATACAGTGATTTTGTGTGTGTGTGTGTGTGTGTGTGTGTGTGTGTGTGTGTGTGTGTGTGTGTGTGTGTGTGTGTGTGTTTTATGTGTGGAATGGTAAGACCACAATGACAAGAATTGTGGTGTGGAATTGGGTATGTAGTACTTAGTGCTGTGGGTAAACGTTTTAGGTAAATATAAAAAGAGGTGAAGGCTAAGTTGGCTACACAGAAAGGTGAGGATTGCAGCTTAATGCAAAATAGACAAAGCATGCATGAGATGGAAAGGAGGTGAAGAAGGCACAAAATCACGAAGGAAGCAGAAGGGGAAAAAGAGAGAGAGATGTAAGGGCAGCAAAGGCACAAGCTGAAAGGGACTTGGCAAAATGTGTCAAGAAAAGGAAACGGGCTTCTTTAGGTTTGTAGCAGAAAAAAGGAAATGTGAATGGGAAGCAGACCTGATCTGGCTGAGCAAAGACAGGAGGGAAGTCGCTGGACACTGGGAAAACAACACCATTATTAAATGAATGCTGTGCTTCAATCTTATAAGTGGAAGTGAGATGAGAGTGCCTAATGTAGAGGGCAGTGGACAGATATCAGGCTGGAGAAGAGGATATTGATTGTGAAACTGACTTCCGTAAAGGAAGATGATGCACAGCAACCAGATGACCTGCCTCCTAGAGTCCTGACAGATTATAAGACAGAGGTTTTCAGTCCAACCTTGGTCTTTTCTAAAGTGCCTAAGAACTGACAAACAGCAAGTGTAATATCTTTGTATGAAAATGGGAGAAAAAAATGGAAATCTCCAGGGAATTGCTAACCTGTTGGCCTACAAGCAACTGCAAGGCAAGTAATGGAAGAGAATTGTCAGGAAAAACCTGATTGTTTTCCTAGAGGAATCTCTGGGACAACAGAAAACAATAGACGTTCATTATCAGATCAGTGTTGCAGTAGCCTAAGTTGTTCAAGTTATATCTTGACAAGGATATGATCAACTGGCCAAGTTTTCAAAGCTTAAGGGTGTCTTTCATGCACACTAGCTACTTGGAGCATGAGCAAAGCTCCACATAAAAAGCAGTTAGAGTGCCATAAGGCTCAGAGCTTTCTTGCTGTGAAAATATGCTCCTTCTGCAGGCATCATGGAACTGACCATCAGGAAGTGATTCTTCAAAGCCAGACAGGGAAAACCTTCCACTGTTTTATTTTTTTTCTGTGAATTTAATATTTTTATGCAAGAAAATGTACTTTGTTTTGAGTAATTTTTTCTGGGATTTAACTTATGTGAATGCATGTGTGAACGTTTTGTGTTAAAATCTGTTTATTTGAACTTTCTTCATATTGTTATAGACTGTGTATGTGTTAAGAGTAGGACTTTTGGGAACTATCAGTATCTGCTTTACTTCAAAGCCACTTTTTTGGGCTGTCACAAAGTTTACCAACTCTTGCAGACTCTTCTACCTGTCTTCGATGCCTCCTTCTTGGCTGGACCAATGGACCAGTTACCTGTCTTCTTGGCTCTTCCTTCCCCTGACTGCAGGAGGAAGAAGAAGAAGCAGAAGAAGAAGGTTTTTAGGGAGTCTTTGGATGTCAAGCCAGCTCCTTCTATGCCCTAGCCACCTAAGGATGACTCTGCTGTGGCCTGTCTTGTTTACTCATACTGTTCATCATTTTTCCCTGTCCCTTTGGTGTAGCACCTACAGCTACTAAGGACTGGGGTCTAGATACATCCTCTGAGGCTGTGGTCCACTGCAAGCAAGGGAGAGTCAGTCTTGTCAGTCTTGGGTTAAAAGGTAGATGAGGGTCTGTGACATAGCCAGGAAAGAGAGCCCAAGTCCTAGGATAAGATGACTTCCTTGGGTTGGCCTTTTTACAAGGAGTCTCCCAGCAAAGGAAAACAAGAAAGTTAAAATGTAGCTTCTCATGTATATATTTCTATGGAGAGGGAAGATTTGCTAGGACTTACCATGAAATTTATTTCTGTTTTTACGGTTTACCTTTACATTGTCGATCCCAATATGGTTGAAATGACTTCTGCGAATACCAAAGTGTGAACGTCTCCAACGTCGAATTCCAAATAAGTGAACAACAAAACCTCGCCCCTTTTTGACCCATGGTAGCAATGGTGTGGAGGTGTGGCACGGCCAGAAATGTCGAATGTCGAAATATTTCTGACATTTAAAATTTTTTGCGGTTTTGGTTCGCTTAAATGAGTCGATTAAGTGGCCAGTCGATGAAGTGTGATCGACAATATAAAGGTAAACCGTTTTTACTTTGATTTTTCTTCGGAAAAGAAAAGAAATAGTTCCCTGTCTTTCTGATTTTCAGTCAGAAGAGCAGGGGTTAAAGAGAGAATGTTGTGCTTCAGGGTTTTCTCCATAAGCTTAAAGGAGAACTCCACCCAAATGTCAAGTTTTTTCTTTCCAAAAAGTGACTTTCCTTCTCTATACTTCAGCACTGCACACATCATATACAGAAAACACATAATTCAATAATTATTCCATTTGTTTTGTGTTTTAACTTATTTCTCTCTGCCTTTCTTTCTTGTATTTGTCTCATCTGTTGCATCATAAAGGCTGCTAAGAGTGGCAGAATTATTAGGTTAGATAATTTATTCCATCTAGAAAGCCATTAAGAAAACAATGGCATTTAAATGTACCGTATCAGTCACAAATTGCCATTATCACACCTTAGATAAAGTGTAGCATGGAGTCTGAACAAAAACAAGGCTTTCAAGTTTAGTTTTCAGATGGAAAAAAATTCCCACTTTGCTTAATTAGGCTAATATCGTAACCAGATCTGATATTTCTGCAACTTTCATCTTACTCACTACCCATTTCTACTTGCCTGTCTTTATCAGTCACTTTAGTACTTCTATCTATCTCATATCAATGTACCTATTCGCCTGTAACTCGGACAATTTGTCTTTAGTTGTATTAAGTATAATATTTACATCTCTGTATGTAACTTTAACTTTTCAACTTTTTTGTTATCTGTATAAAGATTGTAACTTTTTAAACTTTTTGCTATCTGTATAAAAACTGTACTATATATATATATATATATATATATATATATATATATATATATATATAGATTGTACTTATCTGTTGTAACTGGAGCTTTTCTCCCTGGGCTTTCACTGAAAATGGGTTCTTTCTGACCCAGTCAGATTTTCTCCGTAAACAAATGTGAACTAAATGAATACATAAATAAATATTTACAAATTAATTGTCTTTCCCATTAATCAAACGAGTGCCTCAAAGAAAGATACCATTTTCATCTTACTCTTCTTATTTTATATTAGTATTTGATTTTGCATTTTTATCAACTATATTTTCTATAAAGGTATGTTTCTCCTGGTGTTTTGTATTAGAAATGTTTGCATTAGCACACAGTGTTTTGTTGAAACAAGCAGTGAGTTGGGAAAGAAAGATTTACATCAAAAAGTCTAATTATAGCTACAACATTAAAATTTGTGAATGTAACAAGAACATCTCAGCCCAAATAACACCTATTAATCACAGGGTCAGCATTATTATACTATAGCACTAAATTATAGTTGTTACTTTGAAAAGAAAAATTAACTCAGCTTCATTTTCAAGCTAGTCATTCAAACATTCTTTAAATTGCTGTAGCAGAAGTGGCCATTAATGAAAATCAAAGGAAGCAAAGTAATTAAAATGCAGACTGATACTGAAAGTAAAACGTAGGCAGTCACAATACTGTTTTAAGTTGTTGAGAAAGAAAACCACAGTCTTGGTCTCAGATGAAGATATTTCAGCTTGTAGAACATTAAAGAAACTCCTGCTCAGTGAGAAAAAGATGACCTCAAATGTATACAAGGTCATCATGTCACTCAGATATCAGAATAAGTTCATTATTTCAAAATTCTGGTTAAAAAGTAACCCCAACATAAACCAAAGTTTAATAACAGAGGCTGTAAAACGAAGCTCCAAAATCATTCCCTTCAATAAGTTAAAATATACTCAGCTGATGATTCTCAACAATGCGTATTTTACCCCTGAAGCATTAAGTAAGATTTACCCTAATCAATCCCCTAAATGCTGCTATTGCTCGAACCAAACTGATGATATCCTTCATCTGTTTTGGAGTTGCAAGTGTTCCTATAAACTTTGGTGTGCCTTGAGAGTGATACTTGAGAAAATCGGATATGAAAAATCCACCCTCTCATGGGAATTTACCATCCTGCATATTCCACCCCCGGGTTTATCTGAAAGGAAATGTAAAGTACTGATTCACATTTTCATGTTAATTAAATATTACATTTCCCTAAATTGGAAAACCAGGCATTCTCTCTCTTGGGAGGGTTTTAAACACATAGCTATCAAACACCTCAAGGCTCACAAATACTTGTTTCACAATATTAAGCACAAGCCAATTATTAAAGAATTTTGGGGCATTCTGTCTGATCACATACTTAAATGACTTTTTATTTTTGTCTTGCTCCTTTGGGTATGGACAGCATCTTTTTTATACCATACTGTGAACAACTTATATAACAGACTCGTGGGCAACGTAGAACTTGTATATAGTTTGATTTGTAATTTGTTTTGTTATATGTATTTTCTTTGATGTTCTCTGATGTGTTTTTTTTTTTTTTTTTTTTTTCTGAAAATTGCAATAAAGAGAATTATATAAAAAAAAAAGAAAACCACAGTCAATCCCTCTAAAATGACATCAGGAAGGAGAAGACATTGTCTGTAAAACAAAATCATGTAACCCATGACAATCCCCTTTCAAGGCATTTTAGTGTATAACAACCTAAAAAAATAACCACTTACTTTGATACAGAGTATTAATAATACAGAAAAGTTCAAGATATGTTGAAAAACATTGTTTTCAGTTTTAGTGTGTAGTTCTCCTTTAAGGTTCCAGTTCTGAGGAATGAGATTTATCTCCAGATTAGTCTTTTTCTGAGACGTTAATTAAAATGAAAGAGTAATTTCAATGGACACAAAATAGAATTGCTATTTTCACACAAAATTACAATTTTTATTACAATTGGACATTCCATAATCTGCAGATAGCCCTCCCGTTTTATCTGCTTTTGAGGATGTTTTCATGACAGTTTGTAGTTTATCTGAAAGTTAGCCCCCTGCTCTTAGAAAGTCTGACAGATTATACAAGGTATCTCAGACTCACAAATATCCATTTTCTAACCCTTAATCGGACCCTGCAGTGACTTTCTTATCTAAAAATGTTGCTGTTAAACAGATTACTAACTATAAACCCAATCCCCATGACAAGGATAGGAAAGCTTCTGATAGGTTTGTGAAGTAAGTGTATTCTTCTGCCACATTAAAATTCAGAATTTTAAACTGTCAGGCTTAAATGTTAAAGTTTTGGCTTGTGTCTTTTGAGAGAATGAAAAAGTTAACTGATAACCTTCCTTCTTTCAGGAGCAAAGAATTAATTGAATCCCTCTATGTCATCTGTTTCTTATGTAATTAAACATTCTTTAAAGTGTTGCTATGATGATTCTGACTCTGTCTTAAGAGCAGCTAAGTCTGTGCTAGTCATGAGGAGATTTGCTTGGTTACATTCTCAAAATTTACCAGAGATGTTAAGATTGAGATTTTAAATTCTCCCTTGGATATGGTTATTCTGTTTGGCCCTCCTGTAGCGAAAGTTCTTAAAAAGATTTGAAGAGAGTGAAACTTTGAGTCAAGGAGTGACATCAATCTTTCAACCTTCCTTTTTTTAAACCAAATAAAAAAAATTTCCACTTCAGCTCCCTTTTTAAATATAGTTTAAGTACCAATATGCCAATAAGCAGGGTTTTACAAAGCAAGGCTTAAGGTGGCTCAAAAATAAATAAATAAATAAATAAATAAATGGGAAAGAAAAAATCAAGTGCAGTCCAGAAAGTCAGAATGCTTCTTTGCATTTTCATGTTCCTTCCTGCTGGGAATTTCTAAATTTCTCTGGGTCTTCATTTTCTTGTGTGACACCAGATTATGTCAAACAAATGAGCCTTGAAAGTCCTTCAACAGGATTACAGCTGGCAGTTGGACTCTCTACCTCCTTTTCATGGGATTCATCTTATACCAAGATGTCATAGACCCAGTGCATTTCTGGCAGAAGGAAAGGATTTTTATTCAAGGATTATTCTGGAGCCAAATAAAGAATGAACTTGGAGACCAGTGTTGGACCTCTCCTTTTTCAGTCTTTTTATCAAGGACCCAAAGTTCAAAATGTTATCCATGCAGACTCTGTTACATTGTATCCCATCACTAGCTTTCATGGTAAACCAAGACTTAAAAGATGTATACCATCACATTACCAGTGACAAACATTTCAGACATTTCTTAAAATGTTCTACATTTGGTTTATACTATCTGTTATCTGTCCTACCCTTTGAACTATCTGTTGCTCCAAGGGTATTTACAAAGTATCTGTTTCCAGTAATTACTTATTTCTGACTTCAAGGCATTCAAGTTTTTTTCCTATGCAGGCAATTGTCTTACATTTGCTGACTCTTTTTCCAGTTGTCAGGAGTTAAGACAAGTTTTCAGAAACTCCTCATTATGGGGTTTCAAGTGAACTTGCAAAATTCATCTCTTATCCCTTCTCACTCAATAGTTTTCCTAGGATTTCTTTTAGTTTATGCCCTGGGAAGAGCGTTTTGTCCTCCAGTCAAAGTAGACATGTACCAACAGTTCCTCATTAGCTTTTCCAGCCAATCTCTGGTGTCTGTCAGTGAATTTCTCAGGATTCATAGATATGTGGCCTTTTTAATTCTCATGATTCTTAAGGCTGTATTACACATGAAAAAAAATTCAGTGGTACCATAGGTCAGTCTGGACTCAATGTCAACACTCCTTATTCATCCATAAACTTCTTGAAAAGATAGTCTACACCCAACTCTCCCTTAATGTCCAGCAGTATCACCTGCTGTCCTCCAAACATTAT
Organism: Protopterus annectens; assembly: GCF_019279795.1. Taxonomy (NCBI): domain Eukaryota; kingdom Metazoa; phylum Chordata; order Ceratodontiformes; family Protopteridae; genus Protopterus; species Protopterus annectens. Next base: position 235,519,227 of record NC_056746.1, read on the forward strand.
GAATTATGGCCTGGATAAGTACTTTGACAGCACTTTGTCCCTAATTGATGGCATCTTGCTAAACTCTGATAGTGACCTCTTTACAGGTGCCCTATTTATAGACCTGACAAAGGCATATGACATCACTGACCACTATATTTTCCAAAACAAACTAATTGAAATTGGTATCGGTTAAGATGTTGCTCCCTGGTTCAAAAACTTCCTCACTGACAGACACTTTAGAGTTAAAACAGGATCCTTCCAGTCAGACTATGCACCTGTTACCAAAAGTGTATCACAAAGATACATTCTTCCCCTCCCCTGTTCTTCATATTCACTAACACAATTACTTATGATCTCCCCCATCTTCCACTAATCCTCTATACTGATACACTGATAAGGTCACTCTCGCACTCACAAGATTTATATGAGCTCAAACAATGGCTCATAAACCATAAACTACTCCTCAAACTCACCAAAACCAAAACTATGGTTTTTGGAACTCCACAGAAAATTCACCAAGCAAACAACCTTTTAGCTATCTTTGACCTACACAACTACTCTACAGGGACAACTTCCACCTTCAAATACCTAGGACTGTGACTTCATCAGTTACTAAATTTGCATTTCCACATAGACAAATGAGAACCAAAATAAACTCCCTTCTCTTCTGGGCCAAAACAGTCTTCCCTTTTCTATCCCAGGCAGTCAGAGCAGTCATAGGCAAAGGAGCTCTCCTTTCTGAAGTTGAATATGAGCTCCCAGTTTTTGCTTCTGCTGCTAAGAAAAACATTGCCACAGAACAGACTTTCTCTAACAGCATCTGCCAATTCATTACAAACTCAACTTTCTGTGAACATTATAGTATCACCCTAGAAAGGCCAAATGGTTACCCATAAAAGAAAGATCTAACTTGCTTTTAGGATCCCAACTCCACAAACTATTCCACCTTCACACATTTATGCTTCTTGCAGCTAGACTTCAAGAAAAGACCTTCTCATGCAACCTGAGACACTACTCACAAGCCACACCAACTCTCATTACACAAAGAACCAAACTCCACACCACTGCACATGTTTTCTCCTGACAGGCACCTACTCTTTGGCAAGTTCTCCCCATTGACATTAAGCAAATCAACATTTATTACACACTCAGACTGCAACTCAAAAAACACTTCTTCATCCAAGCCAAATGATCCTACTTCAACACAGGATATATTAGCTAATCTGTCTCCTTTCTGAGTCTTTTCTACTATCTCATGATTCACTGAAGATTGACCGACTTTAGAAACTAAAGTATATATTGTACATTACAGTCTGTGTGATTGTACATTGCCCGTGCTTGTTCACTAGAATGTATAAACACATGTAATTAGTCTACACTACTTTATTACTGCTTACAGTTCTGTATTTTTTTGTTTGTGAAATGTTTTGTATTTCACCCGGGTTGAGCTTGAAATTGGTCAATACTGATCAGTGTACAATTCCAGTAAACAAATGTAACTAACTAACTAACTAACTAACTAAACTAACTAACTAATCTTTTCAGATTCCAGTCCCAGTGTTCATAACAAGGGAGATTCTGTGGTGGGTGGAGCAATTGTGTCTCAGTCCAGATTTCTCTTTATCCCTTCCCGCCTCCTCTTCAGTCTGTCACAACAGATATTTCAGACTTTGCCTGTAGGGTAGTGTCAAAATTAGTGAAAGTGCAAGCTCTGTGGAACAAGCATGGTAGACTGATGATGGCATGAATAAATGCTTTGAAACCCTTGAATCATCTCTGGTCCCCAGGACCTCTGCAATTTCTAACAGACAACACACAATGTGGTACATAAACGGGGATAGCCAATCTAATCCTTTTTACAGATGTACTATAATAGCCTGAGAGGTAGCAATTCAGCTCTGTTTGACTTGACAGGCTTTAAACATTCCATCAGAGCAAAATATTGTAGCAGACAGGCTAAGCAGGACCAGGACAGACTCTCATGAATGGAGACTGCACCCAGGGTCTTCCAGGACCTGATCCAGCTAAATACCTGAAATTGATCTGTTTGCCTCTTTTCAAAACAAACAGTTAAAGAAGTTCTGTTCCAGGTCTGCTTCCAAACAGGACTGGCAAACAGATGCTTTCTAATTCCTGTGGATGGAAATGTTTCTCTTCTCTCCTCTGATTCCTGGGGTTCTTCTAAAGATTCATATGTACTTTCCAAAGATTGTGGTAGTGACTTCCTTTTAGCCCAGACAACAGTGAATTCTCTCTTCTTTTGAAACTGTCCAAGAACAGTTACCACAAGCTTTCTCACAGACGGTATTTACTCACAAAAGACAGGGGCTGATTGATAAAACTCACTCAGAAAATTCATCACTTGACTGTCAGGATGATAGAATTTTGATATATTTTAGGTATATTCTTCTGAAGACATGCAGCAGGTAATGAAGAAGGCTAAAAAATGCTATTAGGAAATCATACATGTCCAAGTGAAAAAAGATTTTCTAGTTAGTGTCAATCCAAGAACCAGAACCATTTTAAGGCCAGATTGCCTCTGGTTCTTGATTATTTGTGTGAGTTTCTATCCTTTGATCTTCCTTACTTTTCTCTTGAGGTTCATTTGTCAGCCATTTCTGCTTGTCTGTCCTTGAACCCTCTCCTTTCTTTTTGTCCTCAAGTCAGGCGGTTTTTGAAAGGGGCTTTACACATCTGCCAACCTAGAAAACAGCTGGTTCCTCCTTGGGGTCTTAACTTTGTGGTTGAAAAGCTAACTTTTCTTCAGTTTGAACCAGCTCATCAGATGAATTTGAGATTCTTTACATGGATGACAATATGACTCATTGTTATGACTTCTGTTAGAAGAATATCTGCGTTAACAGCACTTATGGAGAGTCAGTCCTATGTCTTTTTCCACAAAGACAGGACTTCTTTTACAGTAAATCCTCCTTTTATGGCTAAAGTGGTTCTGGAGTTTATGTTGAGCCAATCCATTAATCTCCTGATCTTCATTCGAGAAATTAAGAACGGTGGGGAAAAATACACTGGATTTTCACAGGCAGCTCATATACTATGTGGACAGAACTCAATCGTTCATGAAAGCTGATCAGCTGTTTGTCTTCTGTTTTGGTAAGAGAAGAGGGCAATCAATGTCAAAGCAATACATTTCCAGATGGTTGTCTCATGCTATTTATTTTTGTTACTTTGACCTTAACAAGCCACTTCCAGGCAGGTTTAGGGCCCATTCTACTAGGGCTTTGGCTTAATCTGTAGATGTTCTTCGTGTTTCACTGTTGCAGTCATCACATTTGGGTTATCTTCCCACAGGTAGCCCTCAGCCGACCTGAATACCAGAGTCTTCAGATTTCTGCGTCAGATGCTGTCGCTTTTTCCATGACATCAGGTCGTCAGGGGTATAAAACATGCAGCCGATACCATTACATCAGTCTTTCTTGCTGTGCTGTGCCCGAAGCAGAAGTAGTTCGAAAGTGCCGGACGGCTGACTCCTGAAATTTTCATTTTTGAGTTTCAGACCTGAAGTTTTCAAAAAGATTAGCACCCCGTTGGGGATCCTTTTTTCTTGCTCTAACCAATGTCAGAAAAAATCAACAATTGTCTTGCCTGTGAAAAGCAAATACCTCATAGAGATTTTCGTTACCTGTTTAGGCCCAGACCATGACTTCCCTCGCTGTTGGTTTTGTGCCTTGTTCAACACCCGAACTATTCATCATCGGGCTATTTTTGTAACTAAATACTTTCGTTCTTGATCTCCGTACTCCGAAATGGCTTTGTTAAGCCATCCAACTACCGATCTTCTGAAAAAACGTAAAGATAAAGACAGAGACAGACTGCATAGGTCCAAAACTGCCGACGACACTTCCATTAAGCTAGTCGCCAGTCCGCCGGTACTCAGTGAGGCGCTTTCACAGCCCCTGATACCCACTACTACAGATTTGCAGGCCTCTACTGAGACCCATTCAGAGTCCGGTATGCCACGAGATGCTTCTTCAACTATGGAACCTGCAGATGTCTCTACCTTGGATGGGTCTGGAGCCGCTGTGCAGGCACCGGCTTCTGAGGGTGTATTCAGCCCTACCAATTTTCATATTAAACCGATGACTTCATTTCAAGCTAAGAATACTGAATTCCTTAGGCCTAAAGCTCACAATACGCGTAGAAAAATGATGACCAAACTGCATTCTCAGGCCCATATGCCTCAAAAACAAATGATTAGAGTGGTGGAAGACCTTATTACCTTAATTAGGGGAAGCCAGCCTTCCCCCTTTAAGAGACCCAGAACTGATTTCCTTTCTGATTCTTCTGATCAGGAATCTGATATCTCTGTTCCTTATGACTACCAGGATTTACCCTTATCTACTTACGAGGATTCTGATGCAAAGGATTCCATTCCCTCTGCTTCCCCTCCAGAAGATTTTTCTTTTGGTGAAACCTTGCATACACTTAGGGAGCATTTCCGTTGGGAAAGCCAGTACTATTCTGAGTCCAAAAAGAAACTTAGGGAATTTTTACTTCGGCCTCAACACAGGCCTCTAGCTATCCCTCCTGTTCTGGAGATTGTAGATGATGTTTTCGTGGAATCCAGCCTTACCCCAGACACTTTGCCTCCAGCTCCCAGGAAACCAGACAGGTCCTACAGAGTACCTGACTCTCACAAATTCCTCTTCAAGAGTCCTGTTGCGGATCCAGAGACCATTTCCCAAGGACCAAAAGGCATTAAGGCTACTAATGGCAAAAATCCTACCCCTTCTGATAGAGACTCTAAAGCTTTAGACAGATATGGTAAGAAGGTATACACTTCTGCTACTTTGGCCATTAGGGCTTTAAATTGCCAGTTTCATATGTTAAAGTATCAGCAGAATATTATGGAACTACTTAAACAGAAAATGATGTTGATTCCTGACTGTGCTGAACAAAAAGATTTGCAAGAGTTAATGCATTTTGCTGAACAGGTTGGTAAACATACTTTGCAATGTGGTTTTGATGCTCTAGAAGCATCTTGCAGGGCTGCTGTCACTGGGTCTGTACTTAGATGGCATGCTTAGCTTAAGGAACAAAACTTGCCAGATCATGTTAAAGCTAAATTACTGGATGCACCCTTAAACCAAGACCACCTTTTTGGCAACAAAGCAGAAGTCCTCAAAAGGATGGAGGAAAAAGCTAGATCTATGCAGACTGTTAAAAACTTCTTACAAGTACATCCTCCTAGATTCAGTAGGCATTGGCCTTCAAAGAACTGGTCTTTTCCAGTCCCTTCCAGACCTTCTCACTCCAAACCCAGGAGCAGCAGACCACCAAGACTTCAGTCTCACGCTATGCACAGATCTAAGCAGTGGGGGGCTGTCACTTCCAAAGCAGGGAGTAGTAAGCCTCCCCCCTATGGAAAAATGGCACAATAACTTATCCTTAACTCTTCCAAGCCCTGCTCAACTACTTGCTCCCTTAGGAGGAAATATCGCCCTGCATGCAAAAACTGGGAACTCATTACCCAGGACAAATGGATTTTAAACATAGTTTCCCTAGGATACAGATTCCACTTCCACTCACTCCCAACCCCTAGTGGATGGCCAGACCTCCCCCCAAAATCAGTGTGCAAAGGCCCAAAAACAAGTGCTATCTCTCCACAGTATCAGGGCTGTTCAGCCTGTCCCAGCAGAACAAAGGGGACAAGGTTTTTATTCAAGACTGCTCCTGGTTCCCAGAAAAGAAAACTCCTGGCGTCCTATGCTGGACTTCTCTATTCTCAACACCTTTCTGGTGGTTCTAGAATTCAAAATGCTCTCTTCAACAGCTTCTTCCTATAATAGCCAAGGATGTCTGGCTGGCAACCCTAGACTTAAAAGAAGTTTACTTGCGCATCCCAATAAGGGAATCCTGCAGACCATACCTACGTTTCAGGGTGGGCTCCTTGCACTATCAGTTCTCTGCACTTCCTTTTGGCTTATCTACTGTGACCAGGGTATTCACAAAGTGCCTACCTCCAGCCATTGCATTTTGCAGGCAGAGAAATATTCAGATTTACTCATACTTGGACGATTGCCTGATTCAGGCAGAAAGTCAGGACTTGCTATTACAACACCTGGCAAGACTTCTAACTTCACTGGGGTACACCATCAATGAGAAGAAATCACACCTAGTATCCTGCCAACAGATTGTATTCCTTGGAGCAAGCTTGAACACAACTTCCCAGATGGCATTCTTCACTCTGGAGAAACAAGTTTATTTGACAACCTACTTCAACCTACTGGCCACAAAAATCCAACTATCTGCAAGGATAATCCTGCAAGCCCTGGGGTTCATGGCCTCTTGCATTCTGTTAATTCCGTATGCAAGACTGCATATGAAGAAACTTCAATGGTATCTAAAAAGTCTATGGTATCAACAATCTCAGGACCTGGAAACAATGATTCCTGTCATTCCTTGTCTAAGGGCAGAATTCCTTTGGTGGGCAGAGGCCTGCTACCACAACAAGGGACTCCCTTGCCACCCAAACCCTAACAACAGACGCATCAGACTGTGTGTGGGGGGCTCACATGGCAGGACAGTGCATTCAGGGCAAATGGAACCAAAAACAGATGCACCTGCATATCAATCAAAAAGAAATGTTAGCTGTACAGAATGCTCTGACAGCCTTCAAAGACCTTGTTCTTCCAGGACAACTATTGGTAAAGACAGACAACACCACAGTTATGTGGTACATAAGCAAGCAGGGGGAAACCCATTCCTACCCACTCTGCAGACTAAAGAAACTACAAAAGGCAAACAAACCAAGAAAAAACAGACCAAGTACAGCAGCGACCGACAAATTTATTGGATAAATAAACCAAGTCTTTAAAAGCGCTTTTTCGTCAGCGTTAATACCTGACTTCATCAGAAATTACATACAATGAATTAAGACAAACCATTTATAAATTTCAAATTAGGAGCCTGTTCTTACGTAAGACGCTGAACCAACTTCATGTGCTTTTAAAGGTACATACTCAATTATAAAGCAAATCAGTAAAATTCATAAAACTACAATTAAATCAGCACAGAAAGAATGTTAGAAAATGTATTAAGTTATAAAACAATAAAAACAACAAAAACAACAAATACCAAAGTTATGAATGTCATCTCTTTAAACTTTTCAATTTCAAGAGACTTGAAATTAAACACAAATCATTAATACCAGGATGGCTGTATGCATTAAGCCTAATTTGCCAAACTAACTCAGCTTCCTCAAGTTTCAAAGGTCTAGGACCCCCCCTGCTATCACAGTTGATCTGGTCGATGGCCAGAAACTTAAATGTGTGGCTATGGAAGACTGAGGTGTGTTTTGCTAGGGCATTGTCAAGTTTAAGTTTTTTCATGGCGTGTATGTGTTCATAAATTCGGTCCCTGAGCCTTCTTTCGGTCTTACAGATATAGAAGGCCGGACATAATGTGCACCTAGCTAAATAAATAACAAAAGAAGAATTACAATTAAATTTGTGTCTTATTTTGTAAGAAAAGCCATTTAAATTGAAGTAGGACACTTCTTCCACGTATCTGCAATAGTTACAATTTTGGCACTTCCACATACCAGCGTTAAACACTGATAAGGGCAAGCTACTCTCCAGAATAGATTTAATATTCCTCCCCTTCTTAAAAACAACCTTAGGTCTGATACCTAATTTTTCAAAGACGTTAGGGTACAATTTAAAAAGTTCCCAATTCTTATTAATTGTGTCGATGCAGACCTTACTACCTGCACTAAAGGTTGTAATAAACATAGTAATTGCTGCATCATCCTTAAAATCTGGATTGGTTTGCTCACTCTCTTGTACAATGTTGGTATTAGAATTACATACACTATACAAAGGGCTGGAAGACCTAGTGTCAGTCACTGGAAGCAATGGTTTGTAAATGTACTGACTTCTTTTATCTGATGTTTCTTTTATTAAGTTGTCCAAAAGACATTCAGGATATCCACATAATCAAAACATGTTTTTAAGTACTGAACATTCTTCACTAAAGTCGTCGTCTAGACTGACCATCCTAGAAGCCCTAACTAGTTGGCCTTTGACGACCGACCTCTTTTGAGAAAAAGGGTGGCAACTAGTAAAATGTAAGAAAGTGTTGGAATAGGTCTTCTTACGGTAAATCTTTGCAGTGTAGCAATTGTACTTGGTGTTTTTACTTAACAAAACATCAAGGTAAGCTATACTATCAGTCACAAAAGAGTGTGTAAACTCTAAAAAATTAGTAGTGTTATTGAAATAGTGTAAAACTGATTTGCTGGTCACCTCATTAACATTAATCAAAATAAAAATATCATCAAGAAACCTAGTGTAGAAAATCATTCATCAATGAAAATCAATTCATTTTCTACACTATGTTTCTTGATATTTTTATTTTGATTAATGTTAATGAGGTGACCAGCAAATCAGTTTTACACTATTTCAATAACACTACTATTTTTTTAGAGTTTACACACTCTTTTGCGACTGACAGTATAGCTTACCTTGACATTTTGTTAAGTAAAAACACCAAGTACAATTGCTACACTGCAAAGATTTTCCGTAAGAAGACCTATTCCAACACTTTCTTACATTTTACTAGTTTCCACCCTTTTTCTTAAAAGAGGTCGGTCATCAAAGGCCAACTAGTTAGGGCTTCTAGGATGGTCAGTCTAGACGACGACTTTAGTGAAGAATGTTCAGTACTTAAAAACATGTTTTTATTACGTGGATATCCTGAATGTCTTTTGGACAACTTAATAAAAGAAACATCAGATAAAAGAAGTCAGTACATTTACAAACCATTGCTTCCAGTGACTGACACTAGGTCTTCCAGCCCTTTGTACAGTGTATGTAATTCTAATACCAACATTGTACAAGAGAGTGAGCAAACCAATCCAGATTTTAAGGATGATGCAGCAACTACTATGTTTATTACAACCTTTAGTGCAGGTAGTAAGGTCTGCATCGACACAATTAATAAGAATTGGGAACTTTTTAAATTGTACCCTAACGTCTTTGATAAATTAGGTATCAGATCTAAGGTTGTTTTTAAGAAGGGGAGGAATATTAAATCTATTCTGGAGAGTAGCTTGCCCTTATCAGTGTTTAACGCTGGTATGTGGAAGTGCCAAAATTGTAACTATTGCAGGTACGTGGAAGAAGTGTCCTACTTCAATTTAAATGGCTTTTCTTACAAAATAAGACACAAATTTAATTGTAATTCTTCTTTTGTTATTTATTTAGCTAGGTGCACATTATGTCCGGCCTTCTATATCGGTAAGACCGAAAGAAGGCTCAGGGACCGAATTTATGAACACATATACGCCATGAAAAAACTTAAACTTGACAATGCCCTAGCAAAACACACCTCAGTCTTCCATAGCCACACATTTACGTTTCTGGCCATCGACCAGGTCAACTGTGATAGCAGGGGGGGGTCCTAGACCTTTGAAACTTGAGGAAGCTGAGTTAGTTTGGCAAATTAGGCTTAATGCATACAGCCATCCTGGTATTAATGATTTGTGTTCAATTTCAAGTCTCTTGAAATTGAAAAGTTTAAAGAGATGACATTCATAACCTTGGTATTTGCTGTTTTTGTTGTTTTTATTGTTTTATAACTTAATACATTTTCTAACATTCTTTCTGCGCTGATTTAATTGTAGTTTTATGAATTTTACTGATTTGCTTTATAATTGAGTATGTACCTTTAAAAGCACATGAAGTTGGTTCAGCCCACGAAGAACAGGCTCCTAATTTGAAATTTATAAATGGTTTGTCTTAATTCATTGTATGTCATTTCTGATGAAGTCAGGTATTAACACTCTGCAGACTAACCATGGCTCTGTGGAACATAGCCTTGAGCTACCAAGTGAACCTGCTAGCTGAATTCCTGCCAGGCAAACTAAATTCACTGGTAGACAACTTAAGCAGAAATCTCATGGATCCACACAAATGGAAACTGGAACCCAAAATATTCAAGCTCTTGAGGAACAAATGGGGGACACAAGAGGTAGACTTGTTTGCCTCCCCTCAGAACTACCAATTGAACAAATTATGCACCAGAACTCCCCACAGTCAAGCTTGGAAAGTGGATGCCCTGTCCTTTACCTGGGAAAGCCTCTCAATTTATGCCTTTCCCCCTCTGCCTCTCCTCTCAAAGGTTCTACTAAAGATCAAACAGGACAAGCCAAGGTCAGTCCTGATTGCTCCAGATTGGCCACGCCAGCACTGGTACCCCCTTTTGCCCAGTCAAACAGTGATGCAACCATGGCATCTGCCTCAGACCCCTTCCCTGCTGTCCCAGCAGGCGGGCCAGATTCTGCACCCTCAGCTTCAAACCCTGAACCTTGCAGCCTGGCTAATTCCCTGAGCTCTCCTCTAACAACCCTCAGCAAGCAGGTGCTGGATGTCATTCTTGAGGCAATGAGGCCTAGTACTAGGAAATCCTATTCAGAAAAGTAGAAAAGATACTGTTCCTGGAGTCAGGCTCAGGGTGGGCACAACGGTGTGTTCAGCTTACCACATATTCTAGATTATTTAACATAAATGTTCCACAAGGATTTATCTGTCTCTTCTGTTAAGATTCATGACTTTGCCATTTCAGCACATTATAATACTGAGCCACCCCTCTTCTCTCATCCCTTGCTAAAACAATTCCTTAGAGGGGCCAAAAATTTAAGACCCTCCCAGAGAGCTCCCACTCCAGCCTGGGACCTTAACTTTGTATTGGAAAAACTCACTCTTCCCCCTTTTGAACCAGCTGCTACAGCAGAGTTGAAATTCCTTTCTTGGAAAACAGCCTTACTTCTAGCCATCACTTCTGCAAGAAGAGTGTCTGAACTGCAGGCCCTCATGGCAGTGGAACCATTCATTATCTTCCATGTGGACAGGGTTTCCTTCAGGACTAATCCATCCTTTATGCCCAAGGTGGTGTGTAGTGTGGCTCTAAACCAGTCCATTCATTTGCCTACTTTTTTCCCTAATCCTCAAAATAAGGGGGGGGGGGCTACTGCATTCTCTGGACGTACACAGACAGTTTAGATTCTATTTGGACAGAACTTAGCCTCTCAGAAAATCTGACCAACTGCTGGTTAGCTTTGCTGCAGGGGCAGAGGGGAAGGCCATTTCAAAGCAAACCATTTCCAAATGGATAGCCCATTGCATCAATTTCTGCTACAAGCACCATGGAAAACTTACCCCACAGGGGATAAGATCACATTCCACCAGGGCTGCATCTATCTCTATGGCATTTCTCAGAGGAGTCCCTACCAGGGACATCCTGGAAGCTGCTACCTGGAGCTCTGTACATACTTTTCACCAAACATTACCACCTGCCTATCTTTTCTAAATCCAGAGCTGGATTTGCCACAGCAGTCTTACAAGGCCTGATTGCTAGCCCTAATGCTCCTTAACTGCCTCCGCCCTTCCTTAGCTTTGGGAATCAACCCAAATGTGATGACTGCAACAGTGAAATATGAAGAACATAGTACAGTTGTGTACACTTACCATAAATGTAGATGTTCGAGTGTATTCACTGTTGCAGTCCTTGTTACCCTCCCTCCAGCCCCCTTGGCATATATCATGTGTATTTGCCTTTTGCTGGGGGTGTACTATACCATATAATTGCTTCCTATTGCGGGGGCACCTGATATCTGGGGCAAGAAAAAATGATGTAATGGTGTCGGCTGCATGTTTTATACCCCTGATGACCTGATGTCATGGAAGAAGCGACAGCATCCGATGCAGAAATCCGAAGACTCAGGTATTCAGGCTGGCTGAGGGCTACCTGCAGGCAGATAACCCAAATGTGATGAGTGCAACAGTGAATACACTTGAATATCTACATTTATGGTAAGTGTACACAACTGTACTTTTTCTGGAAAGGGGTGGTTGCTAGAAGTATTCTGTACATATCTTTACAGAGCATAAGTATTCTGTACATATCTTTACAGAGCATACACATTGGATTCCTTTTCCAGGTCCAGGACATGTTTTTCTAGGATCATTCCCCAGGGACTCATGGATCCTTTAGCTTCCATCTCCTCCCTATTTGTTTTTGAGCTATGATAATCTACCTTAATAGCTTAGGCTGCTACAACAATGATCTAATGATTAACATAGTACTGATGTACCTTGGGCATCTTTGAGAGAAACTTAGCAAGTACAGCCAAGGATAACCAAAAGGCCTTTTACAGCTATGTACATAACCTAAAGGGTAGGACCCAAGCACGCGCAGAACTAGTGGCCAATGGTTTCATACACACTGACCCCACAGAGATAGCAAACCTGCCAGAGGACTGGTTTGTTGAACATTTCACTCCCTTATCCCCTCCTTACTTACAACCAACCTTCTCACACCCCCCCCCCACCCTACATATCTGAAGAGCATGTCCTCAAAGCCTTGTCCAAGGCAAAAAAGACAGCCTCTATGGGACCAGATGACATCCCAGGCTGTCTTCTAAACAAGCTAAAACATGAACTAGCAACATCACTAAGTACCCTCTTCAATCATAGCCTAACCACAGACTTTGTTCCGACAGAATGGAGAAAAGCAACAGTTATTCCTCTCCACAAAGGTGGCTTAGCAACAGATCTAGGGAATTACAGACCCATAAACCTGACCAGCCTGATCTGTAAGGCCATGGAACATATAATTATGGGCCTCATAAATAAAGACGTAGGTGACCTCCAAACCCTGGATCCTACCCAATTCACCTTCGTGAAGGGCAGATCCTGCCTGTTAAATCTGGTAGATTATTTTGAAAATGTGACCAAGACCATTGATGAGGGAAGATCTGTGCACACAACATACCTGGACCTAGCAAAGGCTTTTGACACAATCCCACATTCAGGCATTACTGATAAACTTAGCAAACTGAATGTAAACCCCTTCATTGTAAGATGGGTTGCCAACTGGCTCACAAACAGGACACACACTATCAAAGTGCCGTGGTGCATGTCTTAAGTACTGTGTTCTCTAGTCTGTAAGACTTGTGTCATGGTGCATGCCTTGAGTACTGTGATCTCTAGTATGTAAACCTAGACAGCTAGGGGTTCTAATCTCACTGTAGTCAACTTGGTTTCATGGCTAGGCTTTAAAAGGCCCTTGTGGTCGTTAGCCTAGTAAACACCTACAAACATATGAGCCACATCAACCAGGAGACCTGTTACCTGTGGGGTGCCACGGGGTCAGTGCTGGGCCCCCTACTGTTTGGTATATACTTCTCAGAAGTTCAGGTCAAAACTAAGGGGTTGTGGCTGACCAAGTTTGCAGATGACTGCAAACTAGACGGAGTCATTGAATCCCTACATGATGTCAGTATACTCCAGGAGGGTCTCATGCAGACCAACGACTGGTGTATTAGTTCACAGTCTCAAACTGAATGCAAAGAAATACATCATCATTCCCTTTGGCACAAACAATTTCCTCTCACACTATCAAATCAACAGTACCCTAAGCACCCATGAAGTGGTAAGGGACCGCGGATCACTAGCTGACTGTGACCTTAACTTCAACCACCATGTGTCTACTGTAGTAAGGAAAGCTTTCTACACAGCACACTTGATTAGTAAAGGCATCGTCTCGAGAGCAAAAGAAGTTATAACCTTTCTATACTTGGCACTTATCTGGCCCATAATTGAGTATAACGTCCTATTTGGCATGTACTGTACTAAGCACTTGCAGCAATTGCAGAGACCTCAGAGGTTTCTAACAAAGAAGATCAAGGAGCTGCAGCATGTGCCTTACACAGACCGACTAAAGTCCCTGTCACTCTACTCCGTATCATACAGACTTCTTAGGGGAGACATGCCTAGCCTACTGAGCAATCCAAGACCCAAGCATAATGAACTTGCTGCATATCTGTGAATGAAATGGGACTAGGGCTACCCGTTCCAGGGACTTAAATATGGTCTGCAACTTAATTAGCACATGCTGAAGGGACAGATTTATGTCCCAGTGACTGCTGCGTCTTTGGAACAGGCTACCAATTCATGTGAAACAGAGCACCTCTATGACACTGTTCAAGAGGAACCTGGAAGAGTGGATGGGGCATCATAAATTCTTGCCTGGGATAGACCCTGCAACCCTCCTTTACATGGGCAGTCATCATTAAATGCAATTTGGGGTATTGAGTAGCATTACTATGCTATTACATTGGGATGAAATGGATAGGTTTAAAGTGACTTCTGGGTGGATAGCCTAGTAATTTCCTATCATCCAATGATCCTATGTATAAGTAAACTTGTCATAACAGTTGATGTTCAAATGCATCATATTGTAGTTACCCTGTCTTACCTCCAGCCTTCTTTTTATGTAGTGTCAGGATGTGGATGTGTGTACCTCTGTGTATATAGTTACCATTGTTTTACATTTCCTAGCATTTTTTTCTTTTAAGGGTTATTGCCTCCCTATATGGAGCAAGAAGGCTCTGAGCTTTTTTTGTCTTCTAACTGCCTTTTTATGTTGAACTCTGCCCAAAATTTTGGCAGTAAGTTGCAAAGAAGGTGTCCTTAAGCTTTGGAAAACTGGCTGTTTGATTGTATCCTTGGCAGAATATAACCTAAGTAGTACTTTCATGACCTTAAGAAGCTGTCACTAAAACCTCATCCAGTTTTATGAGTGATTACAGGAGAATCTGATGGGGCTATTGGCAAATGTGGTCTACTTTGATTTCACCAAGGCCTTTGACTCTGTCCTGCACAGGCAGTTTATAGGCAAGTGGGATTGGAAGTTGGACCACAACAAAGCAAATTAATTGCTGCATGGAACTGTGCTCATGTCAAGAATAAGGAAAGTAACAGTTGGACTACCACATAGGTTGCTCCTAGGTGTAGAACTCCTCACTGTGTGCTTTCAGACATAGCTAAAGGAATACAAAACTGGATTTAACCACTGCCAATGACATGGTTAGGTGCAGCAGCAGAGGATGGGGGAGAATTTAAACACAAATTTGGATAGGTTGACTTAAGTGGGCTGAACAGTAGCAGTTGAAGTTCAGTGCAGAGAAATGCAAAGTACTGTACCTGAAGCACAGCTCACTAAGTGTGAGGCATCTGCCAGTGGGAGCAGTACTGATGCTGTCAGAGCAGCTAAAGGATCTGGAGTTGTTAGTTACACCGGGACCTGTGAGGGCAGTAGCATAGTGCTGGTCTGTGCGTTCAGGGAAGACAGATTCCTTTTCTCTTGAGCCATGGATGGGCTGCATCTTGAGTACTCTGTATAGTTCTGGACATCATTTTAGGAGAAGATCATCATGCCACTAGAAAGAATCAAGAAGAAAGTCACCAGAAAATGCATAATATGGAGGGGAAGTATATTACCAGAAAGTTGGAGGAATTATGTCTCTTCTTGCTGGAGACCAGGAAAAAATGAGACATGATATGAGTGCTCAAATCCATCAAGAAGATTTGATGTGGTTGATTGGAACAGAAAGGATGGAGGAAAAGGTCACATTCCCTAAATCTGTAAAAGTACTTCTTCACTGAGAGGGTTATGGATACATGGAGAAATCTACTGTAATGGGTGGAGGAGAGGAAATCCATGGAAGTATTCAAAAGGACAGGCAAGTGGAGAAGGAGTGGGGTGGAGAAATGGCGATGGAGAAGAGGTAGAATGTTGAATGCATGGTGCACTTACACACTTTGCCCTTAGCATGGTTCCTCTATGCTGATCCTGCTCCCCTGCAACTATGACAAGGACATTACGGACTCATTCCAGTGCTGGTGCATATATATTCTATGCCCTGAGAGTGCAAAGTCAAGATTCTTTTGCTACATTCTGTTCTTTAAGCTGATCCCACATCCCCTACTTTGCACATGAACTCTGCCTCCCAACACTGCAGCATTTTTGTTGCTGTCTGCTGATCCTGCTCACTTCCACATCTGACTGGGTTACCACTTACTTTTATTCCATTGCTGGTACATAGAAACTCTGCATCCCAAGATTGAAGAGTTGAAGTTTCTTTCTTTAAGTAAACAGCAGATTTTTAATACCTTTCCAGTTTGGCAGCAGTAAGTGTTCTGATCTTTGATACTAGCACTGGCAGCATCACAGGGAGGGGAGAGAAATGCAGCAAGTGTGGCACTTGGTCTTCCACTACTTTGTTCCCTCCTCATTTCTACTACCCTGTCTCAGTGCGCAGTTGTTACCTGCTCTTCCCATTACTGATCAGTCTGACTGATTCAGCCCACCTTGTTAATCATGCACTTTGCTTCTGAACAACCCCTTCCAATACACACTAACCTTGCCCTTCTTTCAATACTATGCAAATTCCATACCTCTTTCCTCACTACATTGTCTGATTCAGGGGTACAAGGATCACTGTTCTCCTACTTAAAGAGCAGAGTGTAGCAAACAAGTCTTACTCTTGTGGTGCAGCCTCTTTTAATTTAAACAATTTCCTGATATTTATTTTGGTCTTTCTTTCCACAGGTTTCCCTACTCCAGTCATGGCTTCACTTTTCATCCTACCCCGTTTCCACCCACTTTATATCAAATGTATATGTCATTCAACCCTCTCACTTCCGTTAATGACTTTCTACATCCTTTCCTATAACCCCACCATTCTTATCCAAGCTTATCCATTACATGAACATCTAACACATTCCTCATTTAGATCTATTCCCTAAAATGCTTCATTTCCACACAATCATGTCTCACAGAAACGGATAACTGGTGCCAGAGCCATGGCCTAAAGTTAAATGCCAAGAAATGCATAGTCATACCCTTCGGGAAAAACAAGGTTACCCCTAGCTACCATATAGGTGGCAATCCCCTGATCACAGAAGAAGTTATCAGGGACCTGGGAACCCAGGTTGACAGTAGCCTTTCATTCGACACTCATATTGCTAAAGTAGTTAGGAAGACCTTCTACATTGCCCACTTTATCATGAAGGGATTCACATCTAGATCAAGGGAGGTCATAGTCTCCCTATACTCATCACTCATCAGACCAATGATTGAGTACAATGCCCCATTCGGAATGTATCTGACCCGACACTTGCAGCAGCTGGAGAGGCCACAAAAGTTCCTCACCAAAAGGATAAAGGGTCTCAAAAATCTATCTTATGCTGCCCGACTGAAAGAACTCCAGTTATATTCAGTTGCTTACCGCTTGCTCAGAGGTGACCTGTGCCTGACATACAAGGCCATGTCAAACCCAGATTTGATGAACATGCTTCATCTCAAAAAAATCTAGATCCCTCAGAGCCACAAGGGTGGGAGACTTAAACCTCGACACGGTTATTAATAGGACGTGCTGGAGGGATAGATTCATCACCCAAAGACTCCCTATGCTGTGGAACAAAATCCCGGTTTATGTGAGGCAGAGCACCTCGCTGGCCTTGTTCAAGAGGAATCTTGACCAATGGATGGGAGATCGCAGATACACCCCAGGGGTTACCTCAGTGTCACTGCTCGACAGAGGCACAGCAAAATAATGGGCATAGTTTCTCCAAACTAAAGGGGTGGCGTAAGCCACAAAACTATGGGCTAGGCTTGTAAATGCCCTCGGGCGGATAGCCTAGTATGAACCTATGAACCTATGAACCTATATATGACCTATGTAGCCTCTTCTCTTTCTCATCTGTTACTTTAATAGTTAACCTCATAAGACCATTATTAACTAATCCCCCAGCAGTTAATACATTACCTGTACAAACTCTGTCTCTTCACTTTTCTTATTTTAAATTATTATTGCAGCATTGGAACCCTAGAGCTACTCACTTTCCCTGCTGTTAATGATTACATTAACTGGAATTTCTAATCTCACAAACATTTTATTTAGAAATAACACCTATTCATCTCCTTACTCCTCCTAACAGTCTCTACTGTACACACAGTATACTTAGGTTCATAGGTTTATACTAGGCTATCTGCCCTAAGGCATTTATAAGCCTAGCCCAGAGTTTTTGTGGCTTACGCCACCCCTTATGTTAAAAAATACTGTGCCCATTAGTTTGTTGTGCCTCTGTCCAGCAGTGACACAGAGATGATTCCCAGGGTAAACCTACGATCTCCCATCCACCGGTCAAGATTTCTCTTGAACAGAGCCAGCGAGGTGCTCTGCCTCACATGGACCGGGATTTTATTCCACAACATAGGGAGTCTCTGGGTGACAAATCTATCCCTCCAGCATGTCCTATTTATATCCGTGCTAAGGTTTAAGTCGCTTGCTCTAGTGGATCTGGTAGATTTGGATTTTTTGAAGTGGAGCATGTCCATTAATTCCGGGTTGGACATGGCCTTGTATGTCAGGCACAGGTCACCTCTGAGCAGACGGTATGCAACTGAATAGAGCTAGAGTTTCTTCAGTCTGGCAGCATATGACAGATTTTGGAGTCCCTTTATCCTTTTGGTGAGGAACTATTGGGGTCTCTCCAATTGCTGCAGGTGTCGGGTGAGATACATCCTGAATGGGGCATTGTACTCGATCATTGGTCTGATAAGTGAAGAGTACAGGGGAACAATGACCTCACTTGATCTGGATGTGAATCCCTTCATGATCAGGTGGGCAATGTAGAAGGTTTTTCTAACCACTTTAGCAATGTGAGTGTCAAAAGAAAGGCCACTGTCAACCTGGGTCCCCAGGTCCCTGATAACCTCTTCTGTGCTTAGTAGATTGCCACCTATATGGTAGCTTGGGGTTACCTTGATTTTCCCGAAGGGTATGACTATACATTTTTTGGCATTTAACTTCAGGCCATGGCTCTGGCATCAGCTATCAGTTTCCGTGAGACCCCTCTGAAGGATATCTGTGTCCGATGTACTTTCCACTATGGCTCCCAGTTTGCAGTCATCTGCAAACTTTGTCAGCCATAGTCCTCCTATGTTAGCCTGTACTTCTGAGAAGTAGATGCCGAACAACAGGGGGCCAAGGACTGAGCCCTGTGGGACACCACTTGTGACCAGCTTGGAATCTGACATGGCGCCAGCTACTCTAACCCTGTGGGTTCTGTCCTTTAGCCAGTTTGCAACCCATCTTGTGACATATGGGTTTACATTTAAGCTGGTAAGTTTCTCTATAATACCCGAGTGGGGTATTGTGTCGAAAGCTTTTGCAAGGTCAAGGTAGGCTGTATGGACTGCCTTTCCCTCATCAATGGCCTTGGTGACTGTTTCGATGAAGTCGACCAAGTTCAAAAGGCATGATCTGCCCTTGACAAAGCCAAACTGGGTCGGGTCCAATGTCTGCAAGTCCCCTATGTCTTTGTTTATGAGTTCCATTATGATCCTCTCCATAGCTTTGCAGACCAGGCTTGTTAAGCTTATGGGACGGTAATTACCAGGGTCCGTAGAGGCACCGCCTTTGTGGAGTGGGACCACAGTTGCCGTACGCCACTCCTTGGGCACGTATCCTGTGGTAAGGCTAAGATTAAACAGCTGCCTTATGTGCGGGTTTAGTTCCTCATTGAGTTCGTGTAGCACACAGCCGGGGACACCATCCGGTCCCAGTGGTGCTGTGTTTTTAGCTTTAGAGAGAGCATCTTTCACTTGCACATTGGAGATGTCTGGGAGGCTGCACTCCGCTGGGATAGTTATCTCTCCTTTTGGGGGGGAGAGGGGGGTGAAGTTTGCACTGAACCTGCCTGCCAGTATGTTGGCAATGTCTGTGCGTTCAGTGATTTTTGTATCATTTTGGACTAATTCTGAGCATATCTGGGAGTTTCCATCCAGGTTTCTAACATAGCTGAAGAAGGCCTTATGATTGTCTTTTGAATCTATGGCAATTTTTCTCTCAAAGTTGGCCTTGGATGATTTTATGAGTGCTCGTATTTTTTTACTAATAATGATCAAAGGTGTCTTCTCTTTTATGGATTTTGCTCTATCATGTAACAGCTTTCTCCTCTTATTGTGAAGTTTGTTTATGGCTGGGGTCCACCAGACTGGACGTTTGCCCTTGGTGGAAAGAGTCTTGGTTTTATTAGGGATTGCCTGATCCAGGCAGTCCTGGAGGTGTTCGTAGAAGGCATTTGTAAGGGCTTCCGCAGCTTGGGTTGTGGTTTCCACTGGCTCGGGGGCCTTGAAGGATACCACACCAGTCTTGAGTAGTGTGAAGTTTGCTTTAGAGAAGTTCTTCACTGTGGTCTTTTTTGTTTGGGGTGGGGGCGGGATGGGGATATCCAGTGAGATTAGTTTATGATCTGATCTCACCAATGAGGGATATACTTCGGGTGTGGAGCATTTTGTCCCCATGTTTGTGATGATGAGATCTAGTATATTTTCTCCTCTTGTGGGAACGGTGACTAGTTGTTCCATGGCATTTGAATTTATGAACTCCAGGAACCTTTGGGCTAGAAAGTTTGGGCTTGAGTAATGTTCCCAGTCTATATTCGGGTAGTTGAAGTCACCCAATATAATGGTGTTTGGAGATACTTTTATACCCTCCAGTGTCTTCAGGAAGGCTGTGTGGGGTTCCTGAGTTTGAGAGGGTGGCCTGTAGCGTGCTACAAATTGTAGAGCAGTTTTGCCTATGGTTAATTGCACCTGGATGGTTTCCGATGCTTCGTGCGTTGCCACCAACCTGGAGGTGTGGGTATCCTTGATGAATATGGATACACCCCCTCCTTTTGTGGTGTGGTCCGGGTTTCGGGGCCGGAACACATGATATGAGGTAAAACCTGATAGCGCCGGGGTGCTCTCAGGAGCCTTGAACCAGGTTTCAGTCACAGCACAGACATCGATGTTCTCCATACTGAGAAGGGCCTCGAGTGCGTGCATTTTGAGATTTAGACTTCTGGCATTGAGCAGCATTACCCTTATTTTCTTCCCATTTTTATTTTCTAGGGTGGTAGGTTTAGAATTTGAGCCTTGCCTAAAAAAGGCACTATGGGGGTGGCAAGAGCCTTAGCCAATATCCGGAATCCCAGGGGTGACAGGTGCAAGCCGTCCCTTGTGAAGCAGCGTGGCTTGTCAAGCATGTCATCCCAGGCAGACAGACACTGGATCCCCTTTGAATGACACCAGAAATTTAGCCAATTGTTAAAGCTGATCATCTTGTCTCTATGTTGTGGCATCATTCTTGGTGAAGGAAGGATGCTGCTCAGGGTCAGGGTCATAACTGCCTGGTCTACATAATCAGAGAGCTCCTCTATGTCTCTTTTCATGTAGTCCAGGGAGGTATGTCTCAGGTCGTTCACACCAGCATGGACAATGACTGTGTCATATTTGTACTTGCTGTGGAGTGACCCGAGTGCTTGTGTTATGTGGCGGATTCTAGCGCCCGATAGGCAGCTTACTGTGACCCTCTCCTTGTTCAGCCTGGTGAGTGGGACGTCAGTGTGTCTGACTATGGAGTCACCTATGACAAGTATGTTTGGTGTTGTATTTGGCCTTAAGGGCTGTGACTGCTTTGCACACTGATTTTGTGTTTTATGTGTTGCCTGTGGTGTGTCATGAGGTGGCGGTTGCTTGGGTGTCTGCTTTGGAGGCCTCTGCTGTTTAGGTAAATTTTTGCTCAGAGCCTCCGAGTATGTCTTTGTGTGTTTATGTGTTTGATTCATTGTTGTGATAGCTTTATGTGAGACTGGTTTTGTGGTGTGTGTAGTTGCCTTCTCCTCCTGTCTGGTCTTGCCAGTCCTGAGTTGAGAGAGCTCAGCCTCCAGTTTGGCTAAATAGCTGCATCTCTCGCAAGTATTTGTGTTATGTGGGAGGAGAAGAGGGTTGTCTGTGTACATGAGGCAATTGTTGAAAGTCATTCATTCTCAGTTACTTATTACAGACCTGCATTGCTTGGTACCTATGTTATTAGCTCTACCATCCCCAGTCCATGCACTGTTACACTGCTTTCAGTGGTAGCAACAGTAAGTCACCTTAACTTCCACTAGCAGCAGGAGTGATCCTCCTGTTCTCTCCATTTCACATTACCAGAACTAAGTGGCTGTGGAAGCAGATGTTAGTAACAGGAAGACCAGCTGTGATAACAGGAGTAATTTTCCCATTCTCTCCACTTTGCATTACTTACTCCAAAAGACTGCAGGAATACCTTATGGTGGTGGCAGGAGTGGCTTCTTGTGGTAACAGGGTGATTCTTCCATTCTCTCCACTTCAAATTACTGACTCTGGTTAGCTAGAACAGCTCCAGGTGGCAGCAGAAATGCTTCCCCCATGCTTTCTTCTTCTCATTAATGTCTCTGAATGCCTGTAGAAGCAGCTATTGCTGGCAGCAAGGGTGGCACCAGGAGGTAACAGGAGTACCATTTCCATTCCTTACACTTCTCATAGTGGTAGTAACAGTGTTTTTTCCATTTCTTGCTTACTTCAATTGCCTGTGTGAGTAGCTGTTGGTGGTAGCTAGGGCAGTTGCCATTTACTAGTCACAAACATTACCTCCCTTCACCACTGATGGCACAAGACATTTTCTCCTGTTTTCTAAATCCATTCATAATAAAGTTCCTTCTATTATTCTTCCCCATATATAGATTCAGGGCTGGCCTTTGCAATTGAGGGGCACAGTATGGGCTATTTTGATTGACCCCTTCCTCCGCTTGCTGGTTTCTTGGATTTAAGGCTATTTCAGATTAGGCATCATGAATATATACTATTGCTGTGGCATCTATATTACCTGATCGAATGTTTAGGTTAGCGAATACTTAAGCATTGAACTGGTAATATCAATAAATTAAAACAGTGAATGGCCGATTTAATGTAGGGAATGAAGTCTCTCAGCTGCAAAAAAAATTTAAACCAAAATTAAGTGGGGAGCTTTGCCCTCCACCCCCCAACTAAATATACTAACTCCAAGATCACTCTACAGTGGGGAAAGGGGCAAAAATCCACATAATGGCCAAGGGAATTCTTTCCCTGTGTTAAGTTGGCTGTTCATGGTTTTTTGCTTTCACTATTACCAGTTCGATGTGCAGGTATTCACCAACCTAAACGTTCGATCAGGTAATAGGAACCCATTACTGTGTACTAAAAATAAAACAATTTGGTTGTTTATTTGCTTATATTCTGTCAAATCAGAAGTAAACTGCTGGGCTCCTGCATTGCCCCCAGATACAATATCACCTGTAGTTTCTCTTTCTCTCTGTTCAGTTTTACCTAACTGATTGAGGCACGCTATAAGGGGCCTGTGTGATGGGCCATTTAGGCCCTGTGTCTACATGGTACTACATCAGGTGGATGTATCCTGGCTTACCTGTAAAATGTCCTCAAACTCCAGTAGTGCTTCCTGCATTTCTTTAACCTGGGTAGGAGACAGCTCAATACTTCCCCTTTATTTCTCCCCCACACACTTTTCAGTACACCTCTGCCTCCTACCACTCAGCAAGCACGCCTCGTGTTTCACTCCTCTGGGATTATTCTGCTCCTATCTGCAACTGTAGCAAGCATTTCCCTACTGTTGAACTAGTAATGTTCTTTAACAAGTGTTAGTGATTAGAAGTTTTTTTTTTTTGCTTACTAGAGTTTGTATCAAAACTTTCTGTGACTGATGCTCTACAGTTATTTCTTGTAAATCATAGGAGGTTATTAGGCTAATGGCCCTGGGGCCCTTACAAGCCTAGCCAAGAGTTTATCCCCAAAAAGGAAGCTCAGCCAGCACCTGTCAGCGGGAGAAAGGTGGAACCCCCAGGACAAATTTGTGTTTTCCCATCCACTCATCAAGGTTGTGCTTGAAGAGGGTCAGTGAGGTGCTTCTGTGTATGGGAAGTCTATTCCAGAGATGCGGCAGCCTCTGGCAGACAAACCTGTCTCTCCAGCAGGTTTTGTTGATGTCATATATTAGATTCAGGCCTTTTGAGCAGGTAGTGCATGAGGAGTTAGACCTACAAATATGGAGCATTTCTAGTAGGTCAGGGTCTGAGATTGCCTTGTAGGTGAGATGGGAAATTTGTATGATACCAAGTAGAGTGATAATGATTTGAGCCTGTCTGCATAGGACAGGTGTTGGAGGCCATGGATTCTCTTTGTGAGGTATTTCAGTGGCCTTTGCAGTTGGTGCAGATGTTTGAAGAGGTACATCCCAAACTGGGCATTATACTCAGTTACTGGTCTAATGAGGGAGGAGTAGAGAGGTAATAACCTCCTTTTTTTCTGGATGCAATCCCTTTACTTATAAGATGAACCAAGCAAAAGGCTTTTCTGACCACTGCCGCTACATGATGGTCGAATGTGAGGTTGTTATCAACCTGAGTGCCCAGGTCACTCACCACAGGTTGTGTGCTTAGGGGGTTGCCATTGATGTGGTAATCAGTAGGGGTCATGTTTTTGCCGAATGGTATGATGATACATTTTTTTGCATTTAGCTTGAGGTCATGACTTTGGCACCAGTCATTAGTTGCTGTGAGACCCTCTTGCAGTATGTTAACATCATTTAGGGAGTCAAAGACAGCACCCAACCTACAATCGTCTGAAAACATGGTCAGCCACAGGCCTTTTGTCTTTGCCTGGACCACTGAGAAACAGATGCCAAACAGTAGGGGTCCCAGGACAGATCCCTGGGAATTCCACTAGTGATAGGTCTGCTATCGGAGGTGGAGGCATCTATTTTGACTTTGAGGGTCCTGTCGGTGAGCCAGTTGGCCACCCACCTGATGAGATAAGGATTTACACCAAGCTGAGTTAGCTTTTCGATGATGCCCAAGTGGGGGATTGTGCCAAAGGCACTGGCCAAGTCAAGTTAAGCCGTATGTACCGACTTTCCCTCATCAAGGGCCTTGGTGACAATCTCAAAGAAGTCAACCAGGTTTAACAGACAAGATCTGCTCTTGACAAATCCGAACTGGGTGGAGTAAAGTGCTTGGAGATTGCCTATGTCCTTGTTTATGAGGTCCATAACAGTACACACCATGGCTTTACAGATCAGGGATGTCAAGCTAATGGGGCAATAGTTTCCAGGGTCAGTAGTGGCACCATCTTTATGCAAAGGGATGACAATGGCGGTTCTCCACTCTGTTGGAATGAAGCCAGTACTTAGGCTGTGGTTGAATAGGGTGCTCAGTGGCGAAGCCAGTTCTTACTGGAGATGGTGCAGAATACATCACGGAATACTATCAGGTCTCAGGATGTATTCTGTATTAGCTAATCATAAACCGTATGGCAACAACAGAAGCAAAAGAAAACATAGTACTTCTCAATTAGTCTTCAAATTAAGTCTGGTCTTATTATCTTATGAAATAGTAACTGGGGCTGTAAACAGATCTTAAATGATTAACCCAACCAGCTGACCACTGATTACTGTGAGAGAATGAGCAGCTAACACTGTGAATCATACAAGAGAAGTGAAGCTGTGATTACTAATATTGCTAAACTAGCCATTAGTGCAATGCATGATGGGAAATTTTATCTCCACTAAAAATGTTATTACTATGGGAGCAAGACTAGGAAAATGCCTTGTTTCATAAGCAAATCTATGGGTCATGTAAGGCATAATAACCCTATCATAGCCTAGCATGGGGCCTCCTGAGGGTGCAAGGCCCTATTGCACCGTATAGGTCCAATTGGCCTAACACCGATCCTGCTTACATTCTATACTTCTGAACTTACATAATGCACCATACTCTACTTCCTTCACTTGTATACTTTGGTGCACTAACTACCTTGCTTTACAAGCAGCAACAAAAATCATTCCTACTATAGAAATTTCCTAAAGTACTGTTATTTTTTTGTTTCATCTAATTTTCCATCCTTTTTCTTTTGTCAAAGGGAATAGACACTATTTTTGTAAAATGCTAACCAAAATGCTGCTACCGTGCCATCATAATATTTCACCTGTCCTAAGTTTTAGTTTGTATTTTTAGCAGCCCTTTTACTTGCTGATTTATTCCTCACTGACCCACCTGTTATTAGATTAAGCAAACAGTTTAAACATCACATGCACAAAATACCCATAGCAACCGATTGGCAAACTAACATGCATTGCTACCCAAAAAGTACCCATGGCAGTTGATTGACAAACTACCATGCATTGCTACCCACAAAATACCCATGGCACCTGATTGGCAAACTAACATGTGTTGCTACCAAGCATTACAACACTCATATTATCATTCTACAAAATTACTTTGATGGCTTTTCGTTTCTTAAAAACTACTTATTCACCTATATCTCACCTTAATTAAAATCCAGTTTTCTAGGGATAGCATGCCTTGCTATAGCCACACATCTTGCAATATCTAAAATAACAGTACATTCCAAATACTTAGAGCCTGCCTTATTTAATATCAGAAGCATCAAAAAATAAACAGGCTGCACTTCAGTCATGGCTACTCCTTTAGTAAAAATTAGGAGTAACAGAATCATGTTTGAAAGCCCTGTTTTGTCAATCTACTTAATTTAAATGAAAACAGACAATGATAACTAACACTAGACTGGGAAAAAGAACTTTCAGAGTTTTACTAGTCATCAGAAAAAGATACCAGACTAGAAATTCAACAGACATCTCTAGTACCATGAAGAATGATGCTCGTAACTGTAAAACTGCCAAACTGATCCTAAACAATCACACCTATATTCACATAGGAGCAGCATTAATTTCGCTCACCCTCTTCTATATTTGTACTGGGATAGTTAGTACAGATATGTTCCCAGACATTATTAAATGTAATACAATAGTTGTACTAGATAATCAATATCAACCCTTCTGTGATTGTATATTTCATTAGAATGTATTCAGGGAGTGCACACTGCTGGTAACCCCACACCACATATCTCTCTAAACCCAATACTTTCTAGTTTGGAATCATTGTTTTACTCAGTCTTCTCCTTCTCCAGCACACTTGCCCATATTTCTCCCACTCCACAATCACTCCTGGCATAAGGTTTCTATGTCTCTAAGAATTCCTTCTCGTCAAAATTGTCAGCTGCATAGATGCATTCCACAGTACCTGGTAGTCTATGTGACTGATTGTTCTTTGCTGTGCAGTCATAGAACTTGGCTCTGCCCACTCCGTTCCGCCCTTGCTACGCTTGGCCTTCACTCTGCTCTCCTACCCTGCCCCCATTCCCTCCTACCCCCTAATCACGTGAATTTATTCTAAACCTAACCACTCCCACTTATCTACCGGTCACCACCTATACAATTTCCAGTTATACAATATCTCACATTTCCACACTAACCTTAGCAACACTCATCCATTATCCCACATATATTAATCTTTAACCAATCCCTACCCTTTTTCACCATTACAAAATGCTATCAATACATTGTATATTACTAGCTCTGCTAACAACTGCTGCTCAGTTAACAAACTACCATTCACAAACAGGCTTCCCTCACACTTTTCACAAAATTACATCTACCTTTTCTCCACATCTAACTGACTGCTCCATCTTAATATCTCCATCCATCTTAAATGTAACAGAACTCCATTACACCTCATACAGACTACACCATATTAAACCAAACCCCCCAAAAAAACCCTTTTAAGTTTCATAAGCATATATCAGCATTCGTCCAGACACTAGTAACCATAGCTACCAAGCTTATTATAAGTGGAGACATTCACACAAACCCAGGCCCCCAGAATATCTTCTCACCACCCCCACAAATACAAGATATAACCAATCTATCACAAAAAGACTCCAAAATATTAATCCTAAATCTAAACCTGCGAAGCATAGTCAACAAAGTTCAAGAATTACACGTCACCCTATCCCATTATAACTCTGATATTGCTGTTTTAATGCAAACGTGGCTAAAAACACACATTACTGACAATGAAATTACACCACCTGGTTACAACATTATTAGAGCAGACAGGAAGGTAAAAAGAGGTGGAGGGTAGCCATCTTATTTAAGAGCAGTCTTACACTTTTACAACAAAGCCTTAACAAAACATAGAAATCCTACCTACTAGGTTCATAGGTTGGTACTAGGCTATCAGCTCTAGGGCCTATATAAGCCTAGCCATAACAATTCCCTGGCTATTTCTTCCCACACTATTTACTTCCCTGGACCCCTGTCTAGCAGGGCAACTGATGTGATCCCCGGGGTGAATTTCCTTTCTCCCATCCAATCGTCAAGGTTCCTTTTGAAGAGGGCCAAAGAGGCACTCTGCTTGACATGTATGGGCAATTTATTCCAGAGTCTGGGGAGTCTCTGGGTCAGGAACTTATCCCTCCAGCATGTTTTGTTTATTGTGATGACAAGGTTTAGATCCCTGGAGTGTGTGGCTCTGAGGGATTGGGATTTCTTTAAGTGTAGCATGTCCAACAGCTCTCGGTTTGACATGGCCTTGTATGTTAAGCAGAGATCGCCTTTGAGTAGACGATATGCGACAGAGTATAGCTGGAGTTTTTTAAGGCGGTCAGCGTAGGGCATCTGCTTTAGGCCTGTGATTCTTTTAGTGAGATATTTCTGTGGCCTTTCCAGTTGTTGCAGATGTCTTGAGAGGTACATACCAAACGGGGCATTGTATTCTATAATGGATCTAATGAGGGATGAGTACAGTGGGACAATGACCTCCTTTTTTCTGGATGAAAAGCCCTTAGTGATGAGGTGTGCCACATAGAAGGATTTCCTGACTATTGTGGCGATGTGGTTATCGAAGGTGAGACCACTGTCCACCTGTGTCCCTAAGTCTCTTATCAAACTTTTGGTGTGTTTAGTGTACTGCCACCTATATGGTAATTCACAGATACATGTTTTTTCCCAAAGGGGATAACTATACATTTCTTGGCATTGAGCTTGAGCCCATGGCTCTGGCACCAAGCATCTGTTTCTGTAAGGCCCTTTTGTAGAGTATCCACATCATTTGGGGATTCAATAATGGCTCCCAGTTTGCAGTCATCTGCGAACTTTGTTAGCCAGAGTCCCTTAGTGTTGGCCTGCACTTCAGAGAAGTAGATGCCAAACAAGAATGGTCCCAGGACTGAACCCTGAGGTACTCCACTTATCTGTAGCTGGATTTGGAGTTGGCTACTTTTACAGTGTGGGTTCTATCAGTAAGCCAGTTAGCAACCCATTGGGTGACGTAGGGAGTAATGCCCAGCTTAGTAAGTTTATCTATAATTCCAGAGTGGGGGATGGTGTCAAAGACCATGGCAAGGTTTAGATAGGCTGTGTGGACCACCTTGCCCTTGTCCATGGCTCTGGAGACCGATTCGAAGAAGTTAGTCAGGTTCAGGAGACAAGATCGGCCCTTCACGAACCCAAACTGGGTGGGGTCCAGTGTTTGAAGGTTGGCAATGTCTTTGTTTATAAGTTCCATGATAATATGCTCCATGGCCTTGCAGATAAGGCTTGTCAGACTGATGGGGCGGTAGTTTCCGGGATCCAAGGTGGATCCCCCCTTGTGGAGTGAGAAAAATGATATGTGCTGCAGTGGGACTCGAACCGGGAATGCCTGTTCATTAGGAGGATGCTCTAACCACTACACTATTGCTGTGCTGCTTATTACTAAACTTCAACTTAACCAAAACAAATTCATATCCATTGTAGCTACCTATGTCCCACCCGGAAATAGCATCTCCACTATATAGCACAACATCCAGTCTATCTCAAATTCCATAGCCCAAGAAATTATCAATGTGAAGTTCTTCAATCTCGTGTTCATTCTTACTGATGGATTACTGATGGATTCAGAGACGATCTTCGGCTCCGACTTGGCCAAAAGGCAAAAGCTGAAGGTTTTCAAACAGCTTGTGGCCCACTCCCTATCCCGTGATGCACTGTTGCTTCTCTCAGATCTCGTTTGCCGCTGCAACAGAATGTGCATTTCACCAGCTCTGGCCAGTGAAATTTAAGTATGTTTCTTCTTATTTACTAATTGTTACATTCCTTTCTGTTTATTTTAGCTAGTAGTACGTTAGATTAGTTAGTGGATAGCTAGAGGAGAATTATCCTCGGTGCTTGTGCACTCCTTTACTTTTAGAATTTTGCTTCGTTGTGTGGCCGTTTTTATTAGGCCTAGTTTAAAACTCCCTGTTAGTGTAGTTTGCATATATATATACCTATTTCATAGCTAACTTTATATGTGTGTGTTACTTGTAGTTATAGGTACTGTTAAAGCTCATTTTCTCTCAGGGCATCTATATATATATATATATATATATATATATATATATATATGTAGTGTGTGTGGTATAGCTTTAGATTCTGTTAAATCCCATTTTTTTAGGGCATCTATATATATATATATATATATATATATATTGCTAGTGTTTCTGCCAGATGGCTTAGTGGTTAAAGTGTTCGCCTCCCATGCACAAGGTACAAGGTTCAATCCTGACGTCTGACCAATGTCTGTTTGGAGTTTGCATGTTCTACCTGTGTCTCCATGGGGTTTCTCCCATGTCCAAAAAACATGCTGAGTGTCCATCTCAAACTCAACAATGAATGGAGCTCTGGGCAGCAGCTCAGACTCTATATGGTGCCCTATAGGGGGAAGAGTTGTACAGACCAACTGCTTTAGGCATCTAGTGTGGTGCGCAGTATCCTCAAGATAGGAGAACACGGATCACAGACTGCATGCCGTGGCAAGGCAAGTCACTCAACGGTGTAAAATATGCTTCTAGGTGATTCAGTCATGTTAACTAATGTTGCCAAAAAATGGGCATGGGTATTTTCTGGTGATGTGTGTTGAGGACCCAACCTACTCTGACCCATGCCAGGGACCCGTGCTAATTGTGGGAGGAGTATATGTGCCCCTATTGGCCAGTGTGTGCCCGCCATAAAGCCCAGCAGCCCTGGGTCAATAAGCTGCTGGCTGGCCGGTGTCTAGTTGCCCAGCCTGGGTTACCTGGGATAGCTGTGTTGAGCGAAAGCTGGATGTAAAACCAACCAACCTGCCAAACATGAACTGAGAATTGCTACGCTTAATGTAGGTTCACTGACAGGATGCAGCTTGGAAGTGGATGATATGGAGGAGGCTGTACATCCTGTGTATCAAGAGACGAGATGGAATGGTAGTGCAGCAAAGCCACTTGGCTTGGGATCCAGAGTCTTCTACTCAGGTGGAGGGCGGGCTAGAAATGGTGTAGGAATTGTGGTGAGAGAGAGGCTTCAGAAGGCAGTAAGGGATATCATCAGAATTAATGACAGACTCATGGCAGTCAGACTCCAGTGTAATGATATGGCAGTATTCATAATCTCAGCCTATGCCCCACAGCAGGGTTGTGATAGTGAGGAAAAGTGCATTCAGACAGCAGTTACAGGACCTACTAGATAAAGCAGGACAACATGAATTGGTGTTGATAATGGGTGACTTGAATGCACATATCGGGACAGACAGAACAGGCTATGAGGCTTGCCTGGACCCACATGGGTGGGGCAACAGGAATAAAGAAGGAAAAGGCACCAGGGTAGAATCCATGATTGCAAAGTCATCCCCAGTGAAACAGTCGGCTCACAGCATAAACCACTAGTCACAATCAGCTGCAAGCAGTGGTCAGAGAAGGCTCTAAGTTCAACATAGACCAGACTGAAGACCTGGAAGATGACAGGAGAGAAAGTACATTAGTTCAAGGAATGATTCAGGGCTCTAGCACCCCAAGAAGAGGAGGAAATAGGTGGAGTTGAAGAAGAATGACAGCACCTAAAAACAGCATGTGTTAGGACTACAAAAAAGATATGTGGCGTAGACAGGTATGGAAATAAGGTACATAAGGAAAGCTGGTGGTGGATTGCAGAAGTCCAGGAAATCATCAAAATAAAGAAGTAGTGCAGGAAGAAGTGGGAGACAGAAAAGACTGATCAGGCTAGGAAGGACTACTGGTTGGCTAAAAAAGAAGCTAAGAAAGAAGTTGCAATAGCAAAGAACAGGGTATCAGAGGCACTGTACCAGCTTCTATAAAGTGACTCAGTAAAGGGCAGAAAGAAACTATATCAGGTTGCAAGGCAAAGAAAGAAAGAAAGATAAAGAAGATAGTCAGACACCCTTCATAAGGGATGCCAGCAACAACCTGCTCACCAGTCCAGAGGACAGCAAAGGCAGATGGAAGGAGTATTTTCAGCAGCTTCTGAATGAAGAAAACCCCACAGAAGCTGTATTGCCCCAGAAAGAGCCTACAGTGAGAGAAGAAGAGGAGCCCACCCTAGAAGAAGTAAGAACAGACTTAGGAAGATGAAGTCAGGAAAAGCAGCAGGCTCAGATGAGGTCACAGCAGATATGATAAAGATGTTGGGTGAGATAGGGGAGAAATGGCTCCTGAGGGTACTAATAGCAGTGTGGAGAGAAAGGCGTATCCCAGATGACTGGAGAATAAGCATACTCATGCCAGTGTACAAGAACAAAGGGGACATCCACAACTGTGGGCAGTACAGAGGCATCAAACTCCTATCACATTGCATAAAAGTTCTGGAGAGGGTTCATAGGTTCATAGGTGTGTACTAGGCTAATGGCCCTGGAGCCTTTACAAGCCTAGCCCATAGGATTACCCTGGCATCGTGCCACCCAACCTTAGTTCCTAGTGCCTCTGTCAAGTAGAGCTACTGGGGTGATTGATAAACGGATATGCAGAGTAGTAGAATGTAAGATGGGAGACAAGCAGTTTGGATGCAGATCAGGATGTAGCCCAATTGACCCAATGTTTGCACTGAGACAAATACTTGAGAAGAAGCTAGAGATGAGGAGAGAGTCCAACTAGGCATTCCTAGACTTGGAGAAAGCATATGACGAGGTCCCAAGAAAGCTGATCTGTGCAGTACTGTGGTGGTTTGAAGTCCCCGAAACATTGGTAGAATTAGTGCAGGCTATGTACAAGGACCCATTGACTCAAGTACGAACAGTGTTCGGCCTCACAGAAGGGTGTACATCAGGGTTCAGCTCTGAGCCCACTGCTGTTCATACTGGTGATGGACTACATTAGCAAACAGGTTGGAGGGGGCTGATCAACAAAGCTGCTGTATGCAGACGATGTGGAAGTACAGGCAGACTCTGAGCTAGAACTTCAGCAAAGGATAGGAGAATGGAATGCAAATCTGAAGGCACATGGGATGAAACTAAGCACAGATAAGATGGTGGTCATAGCAGCAAATTGGAGAAATCAGAAGAAGCTGAGAATAGAGATAGAAGGGAAGATAGTGGAACAGGTAAACAGCTTCAAGTATCTGGGAGAGGTAGTTGAGGAGAAGGGTAGTCTGAATGAAGAGGTCAAAGCTAGAATCAGAGGGGCTGCAGCCAACTGGCATAGAGTATCAGGTATAGTCTATGACAGAAGAATGCCAAAGAAGCTGAAAAGTAAGATGTACAAGACAGTGGTGTGACCAGTACTACTGTATGGTACAGAAACCTGGGCAGTAAGGGCAGAACAGTTGAAGAAGCTAGAGATGATGGAAATGAAGTGCCTGAGAAAGGTGGTAGGATGCACACTGTGGGACAAACATAGAAATGAGGACTTAAGTGCAGAAGCCAAAGTAGCTCCAGTTGCAGGAAAGATCAAAGAGAACAGATTACGGTGGTTTGGTCATGTGTAGAGAAGCAGAAGACAATCTGGTGAGGAAGATTTGGGACAGACAGGAAGAAGGTAAGAGGAAGCGAGGATGTCCAGCAAAGAGGTGGATGGATTGTGTGAAAGAAGATCTGTGACAGTCAGGCATGAGTGTTGAAGAAGGCAGGAGTGTGGCACTGAATCGAGAGAGTTGGCGACAGTTAACACGATACCCTGACCCCATGTAGAAAAATGGGGAAAAGGGGGCTGATGATGATGATGAGTGTTTCTGTTGTGTGAATTATTATTTTTGTAGCATGTATCAGCAAGAAAAGTCAAAGTCCGGATTTAAGAAGTGTCGTAAGTGTGGACAAAAGATGTCCATAACTGACGGACACTCAGAATGTGTTTATTGTTTAGATGAGGTTCACCTGCAAGAGGACTGCTCTATTTGCCATTCCTTTAGCAGCAGAGTGTTGCATGAAAGGAAGAGTAAGTTGATTGCTAGGGGTCTAGTAAAATCTTCCTTTCAAGAATCACTGGACAAAGACAATACCCAGGACAAGACGTCTAAACCTTCAAAAACCTCTTCAAAAACTTCTTCTGGGTCGGTGCCGAAGAAAGGTTCATCGACTTCTAAATTAACAGACAAACCATCTACTTCGGATCCACAGGTATCGGAAGCAGCAGTTGTTGGTAGGAGCTGGTCCCCAGTTTTGGAGCCGGTATCTCCTACCTTCAAGTCACCTATTCCCCAGTCAGTGGCGTCATCTGTGGCCTCTTCTCAGTTCTCAAGGCTTTTGGACATGGATGTGGATTGTATGGTTCAGAGGCTTCTGCAGACACCGGCGCTGGCCAAACTTTTGTCAGTGCCAACCATCAGGGCTTCGGAACCATCCAAAACCCTTCCTGCATCTTCCATTCCTCCTCCGACCTAACTCAGGGTTTCAGAGCCGGAGTGTTCAGAGCTGATGATCGTGGAACAGTTGGAACTGACACCTGTTCCAGGCCTGTCGGTTCTGACAACTCAGACTTCATCGGTGCTGACCGCAGAGTCTAGGAGCTGACACTCGCCGGTCAGGTCTGGAGAGGATAGTTGTACCGACTTTTTGGTTCTAACTTTGCCTCTCGGTGCTTCGGCATGGATGAGTTCGGCACCTACCTTGGGCTTGGAGCCCACCGCTTTGGTGTGGAGGGAATCACCTGCCTCTTCGGATTCAGTGGTTCCTTGTCATCGGAGCCAGGGGGCCTTTCGATACCATGAGGAGAGTATTGTCTCCTCTGGACTCCACATCACCAGGACCAGTAACCTCCTTCCCTAAAGCGCCTTTGTTTGCCTCTGCTTCACAGATCTCACAAAAGTGTAGAGGCCCAGAGCCTCAGGATGCCCCATTGGGTGAACCCTGGTCTTCTGAGACATCACCAAAAGCCCCCACTGATGAGGTTCCCAGGAAGAGGTTATGCAAGAGGATGAATCTGGATTCCCCGCAGGAATCCGTCACTTCAGACATTGACTTAGATGAGTCAGGAGGGACCACATGGTCCCCCTTGGAGGATATCTCCTTCACAGATATCTTGGAGCTTCTTAAACAGAGGGGTGGATGGAAGTCCATTAACCCTACTGATGATGAGTCAGTCCTCCTGAAGGCTTTCAGGTCTCAGCCCTCCACCACTTGGGTGTCTCCGCCTTTTGATGAGCTGATGGAAGTGGTCTCTTGAAAGGCATGGGAGTCCCCGGATACCATGGAACCTTTCCCTTGGAGGCCTAATAAATTTATAACTTCTCCCTAGGACAAGGCCTTTCTAACCAAAGGAGTACTTGTTGATGCCATGGTGGTGGCGGCAGTCACCAAGAAGGAATTGTCAGAAACGTCTGCATCTGTCCATCCTCCTAATAAGGATTCTAGGATCATGGACAGATATGGAACGCGCATGTTTAGTTCAGCGGCCTTTGCTCTCCAATCTCTGAACTATCTCACACATTTTACTAGACTACAAAGAGATGTCCTAAAAGAGCTGGGAGATACTCTACAGGGTTCAGTAGCTGTGGGGGTATCAGATAAGGTAACTTCCCAGCTTGCTACCCTCAATTCCCTTGTAAACTCTTCCATGCGTCTGGTCTCATATGCAGCTGATGGAATGAGCAGGGCAAGCGGGTACAGGGATTGCTCTTAGGAGACATTCCTGGATGTGCTTATGTTCCTTTGTGGAACCCTTTAAGTCATCCTTTGTTAACACACCTTTTGATGGCTCATCCCTTTTTGGACCCAAAGTGAAGGAAATGCTTACCAGGTGTGAACAGGATGGAAAGACTCTGTCTGCCATCGGAGTCCATTTTTCCACCCCTACCAGACTTTACCCCAGAGGTCAGAAGGGAGGGAATATGTGGTTCTGTAAAACTCAAGGAGCTTTCTAGGACACGTGGTGAACCTCCCTCTAGAGGCAGAGAAGGCGGTAATAGTGAAAGACGCCATCCATGTGGCAGAAGGGGTCTGCTGAATCAGGGCGACCGTTCTTTGTAAAGATGTATCAGTGCTCTTGAAAGGAGGCCCACCTGTCCATCTCTGGAGGCAGTTGGGGGACGCTTATCTTTGTACCCAGGCGCCTGGCTAAAAATAACAAAAGATCACTGGGTACAAAGCATCATATCCAAAGGATAACCCATTTTCTTTGCCACCCCACCCCCTCTTGTAAGGAAAATCCCAGACATTCCACCCAGTCACAGGGAACAAGCAACCATAGAGATTCAAAGATTGCTGGAAAAAAGAGTCACCCAACCAGTCCTGGCAGACCAGAGAGGATCCGGAACTTACTCAAGGTTCTTTTTAGTTCCAAAGAAAACAGGGGACTAGAGACCCATTTTGGATCTCAGCAGACTAAACAAGTCTGTCAAAAAGACAAAGTTCTGGATGGTCACGCTACAGTCGATACTTCCCTTTCTCAGAAAAGACAATTGGATGTGCTTGATAGATCTCCAGGATGTGTACTACCACATCAAAATGGCCAGACCATCCAGGTATAATCTGCACTTTCGGCTGGGAGCCAGTCACTACCAGTTTCGAGCTCTGCCCTTTGGTTTCACTACAGCCCCCAGAGTGTTCACCAAATGCATGGCAGTAGTCGTGGCTCACGTGAGACGTTTAGGATTCCAGGTGTTTCCATACCTAGATGACTGGCTCCTCACAGCCACCATCAGGCATCAACTCATACAAGCAAGGGACACAACCTTAACCCTCTACAGTCAGTTGGGGATTACCATAAATTTAGAAAATCCTGCTTTGTCGCCATCCAAACATACCGTTTTTATAGGAGCAGCTATAGATACGATTTCCATGACTGCAAAACTTCCACCAGAAAGGGTTTGTGTTCTACAAAAACAGGTCCTGAATCTTCTATCAAAAGAAAAAGCCCCAGCTTCAGTGGTGCTCAAATTATTGGGGACAGTGGCGGCAGCAATCATTGCAATTCCTTTAGGTCGAATGCATATGCGTATACTGCAATGGCTTCTGTTTATTCAGTGGTCCTTTCAAGAACTTCCAATGTCACATCAAATTGTGATAAACTCATGCAAGAATGACCTTCGCTGGTGGCTCACATCTCAACAAGTAACAGTAGGTCACCCCTTTGTTCTACCCACTCCCATTGCCACTGTGACCACGGACGCTTCCCTGATTGGGGGGGGCATTATCAGGAAAGAACAGCCCAAGGCACATGGAAGAAACATGAGGCTCACCTACATATCGATGTCCTAGAGATGAGAGCAGTACTTCTAGCATTGCAGTCCTTTCAAGACTCCCTTCCTTTAGGGACTATTGCAATTCAGATGGACAACATGTCAGTGGTCTGGTATATAAACAAACAAGGAAGAACCAGATTTTACCCCCTATGTCCAGAGGCCCTGAGAGTATGGCAGTGGTCAACTTCCACGCAGCGCTTTCTGATAGCAACGCACATCCTGGGGAAGTCCAATGTGATAGCAGACAAATTGAGGAGAGCAAGAAATTCTATTGCCTCATTAGTGGTCCCTGAAACAAGAAGTGGTGGAAAGGATATTCCGCAGATGGGGCCAGCCTTGCTGAGATCTCTTTGCAACTCCAATGAACATGAAATGCAGCAGCTATTTTGCCCTAATCCCCCTATGGGAGATTTCCCCAAGTGATGTGCTTGTATACAGTTGGCCCCCGGGTCTCCTTTATGCCTTTCCACTGATATCCAAAGTTTTACAGAAAGCAAAGACTCTGGGAAGGACCATCATTCTAATAGCCCCTTACTGGCCTTGTCAAATTTGGTTCCCCTTTCTTCAGCCTCATCTACTGGAAGAGCCTTGGATCCTGGACCCAGTTCCAGATGATCTGATTCATTCATTAGGGGCTCTTCATCCTGCCCTTCCTCCCCTCAAATTGACAGCTTGACTGCTCCAATTCCAAGAATAGCCAGGTTTCACAACCTCTCAGCTGCAGCTCAGCACATTCTAACATCCTCTCATAAAGCATCTACCAGGAAGTTATACCTTAGCAAGTGGAAAAAGTTTTCAATATGGGCGTGTCACAACAAAATTGACCCATATCTGGCTTCAATTTCATCCATTTTTAGAGTTTTTGACCAAACTTTTCAATGAGGAGGCAGCTGCAGCAACATCTAACTTTCATCTGGGTGATCAGGGGTCTAGTATTATGTCTCACAGGCTTTCTAAAACATTTCTTAAGGGTGCTGTTCATTTGAAGCCCCTCATTAAATCCCCGGCTATACCATGGAATCTAAATTTTGTTCTTTCACGAATCATCCTACCCCCATTTGAACCAGCCTCATCTTGTGACCTGAAATATCTATCATGGAAAACCATTTTTCTAGTAGTTATTATTTTTGCTTGGAGGGTTTCAGAGTTAAAGCCCTTGTCCATAAAATCCCCATATTTGATTTTTCATAATGACAGAGTTTCATTTAGGACAAGCCCATCATTTTTACCTAAGGTTTGTCAAGAGACAAATCTCAATCAGACTATAGAATTACCTGTTTTTTCCCAAAATATACTAATAGGATGGAACATATGCTGCAGAAGCTTGATGTCCACAGGCAGCTTCGATTCTATTTACACAAGACCAAGGACTTTAGAAAATCAGAACAGCTCTTCGTTTTGTTCTCAGATTCAAAGAAAGGTGCTCCAGTGGTAAAAACTACCTTGTCAAAATAGCTGTCAGATTGTATCTCTCTTACATATAGTTCTGTTCACACACCATTACATCAAAAAGTAAAGGCCCACTCAACTAGACCTGTCTCCACATCTTCAGCCTTTCTGGCCAAGCTATGAATAGTTTCCATTTGTGCAGTAGCCACGTGGTCTAGGCCTCATACCTTCATCACTCATTACTAGGTGAATAGGGCCTCCAGGGACAGGGCCTCCTTTGGTTCCACTGTCCTGAGGAATATACTCCCATGAGCCAACTGAGAAGGATGGTGCTTGGGACGCTAACCCATCAGTAAGAATGAAGGCGAGACTGAAAAACTTCACATAAAGAAGTGATGTACTCACCATAACATTCTGTGTGAGTTGTTCATCTTGCCGTCATTCTTATGTCCCACCCTCCTAACCCCCTTCTAGATTTTTCTTGGGGACTGAGAAGTTGGACGACACATGGCAGTGTTGGTCTTTGTCTGGTTTAGTCTTGATATTACTATTAAAATGTTTATATTATCCTTACGTTAGTTGGCAGCAAACAAGATCTGAGGGAAGCACCAGTGCATCATGGGATAGGGAGTAGGCCACAAGCTCGTTGAAAACCTTAAATATTTGCATTTTGGCCAAGTTAGAGCCAAGGATCGGCTCCGAACCCATCAGTAAGAATGAAGGCGATATGAACAACTCACGTGGAACATTATGGTGAGTACATAACTTCTTTTTATGGGTGACTTTAATATAGACTGGACAACTTGTAATTCACATAACCCTAGCAATCACATCAAGCTCTATGGCTTCACACAAGAAAGAGAGATATTAATCTAAAGGGCCTATTTGAGAATAAAAATAACAGAAAAACACATTCACATTTTTCTAACAAGGTAGGTACCTAAATGTGGTGCATGCAACCAGTGTGTACATATATACAATAATAATAGTTTACACATTTCCTCTAGGAACTTTAAGATTAGTGCAACAAAATATTTTAACTGCGCATCAAAAGGGGTGGTTTACCTTGGTGTTTGCATGGAGTGTCACAGTTTTTATGTTGGCAAGACCGAGCGGCCACTAAGAAAAAGGATTTATGAGCATCTATACGAAATTAGTAAGAAGAAAGATACTAATGCTTTTTTTAAACATTCAATGCAATGTATTAACATGCATCTAAAATTCCTTGTCCTAGACCAGGTCACCCAGGATCCCAGAGGAGGGGACTGGGAGACTCGTCTAGAGCATAAAGAACTTTTGTGGCAATTGAAATTAAATGCAGCAAGACCCCCAGGTCTAAATGATAGCATCAGTATAGCTAGTGCACTAAAGCTTAGCAGGGAGAAATTATGAGTAAACAAAAAACTGTTTTGAAAATGCCAGGTAATTAACAGGCAGTTAGTTAATGATGAAGTTTTATTTTATGTTATTAACTTTCAACCAGAAGTACATGTTTTTACTATAAGGATTTATATTTAGAACATTTTAAGTGCATATTTGTATATATTTTTTAATATTTGTTCTTAGTATTTGCACTTTTAAAAAATTGTTATTTAACACACTGCATGAATTATTAGTGGTTTGCATTAACTACTTATATGTATTTATTTTTACAAGATTTTTTGACACACAAGGTATCTAGATAGTTTTTAAAACAACGTGTTATTGCAGTATTATTGACTTGCAGGGAGTACAAATATTTTAACACCTTAAAAAATACTTCAAAGACACCTTAAAAAATGTTTAAACTTTTAACTAATTACCATAATTAACACCAGGAGTGGTCGATTAAGTGATCACCTGATGTATGTATAATGATACAAAATGGTTTTACTTTTCACTGAGCTGTATCTTGATAAAGCCTGGTAGGAACCAGGCGAAAGCGCTTGATTAATTCTTCTGTTTTTATTCATTAAAGTTATTTAACTTCAGTTTATTTCTGGTTGTATCACATTTGTGATTCCTGGACTGAGTGTTTCTACCCGTGGAGCTGCTTTTCACACAACTCATTCAAGCTCGTAAACGGATAGATAGAAACTCTAACCATCAGTCTATACTGGATTGGACACTAACACACAAACATCAGAATTATCAGATTAGTGGATGCTTACCTGACAGCTTTAGTGACCATACGCCAACCTATCTATTGAGAAAAAACAAAACTGTCAAGCTCACCACATTCCACCAAATCTGCATTAAAAAAAAAACTTTAACCCCCAAGACCTAATCAATACCCTAAAAAATGTAACTGGTCTCTATTAAAAAAACCTCCCTTGATGCCGCAATAGATTATTTAAACAGTACCTTCCTAGAAATTTGAAAAAAAAAGGCCACCTCCAGGTCAATTCATATTAAAGCCACATACACTCTATGGCTAACTAATGACATCAGAATGCTCCTTAGGAAAAGAGAGAAAGCTTGGCATACATGGCTCACCTACAAAACCCAAATCAACCACATCACATTCTAGCAAATTAGAAACAAGGCTAAACACCAACTCAACCTAGATAAAAAGAACTTCTACTGTAACCTGCAACATAAACACCAGCATAACCCCCCAAAACTTTGAAATACCATAAATGCTGTTCTCCATCCAGGACATTCCACTACCCCTTCCCCCAACTTACTACACTCTCCTACCACCATTACAGAAGAATTCAATAAATACTTCACTGAAAGTGTACTATCTCTAATTAAAAGTAATTCCACAGAACCATCACTAGCCTTCAAACCTCTCAGTATTAACTCCAACTCCTCCTCCGTTCAGCCTTTTCCCACAGCTACCATTAAGAGACTACTGAAAAAGCTCAAACCTTCTTCAATAGCAGCTGACAAGTTACCAGCTGAATATTTAAAACTAGCAGCTGAAGCCATATCTTAGCCAGTGTCAATCCTTATTAACAGGTCCATAGCAGAACAACATGTCCCAGCAGTATGGAAAATTGTACACATTATCCCCTTACTCAAAGGTGTAAATTCCACAGAGCTGACCAGCTACAGACCGATCCCTATTCTTTCTCCACTATCAAAACTCCTCGAATGATGTATCCACTCCCAAATGATTCATTATCTTACCTTCAGCAACATGCTAGCAACATGTTGACATGGTTTTAGGCCCCATCATAGTACCACAGCTGTTGATACAGTCTCCCACCCCAAGCTATTAAATACACTCTCCAAATTGAACTTCTGCCCCTCTGCACTTCAGTGGTTCTTAAGCTATCTACAGGACTGTCAACAATCTGTAAAATGGCTTAATGTCCTATCCCCCCTCTTCCTGTCACACCAGGAGTACCTCAAGGCTCGGTTCTTGGGCTGCTATTCTTCACTATTTTTGCAAACAACCTCCATAGTGCTACCCCACTGGCTATAGCTATCAAATATGCGGATGACACAACACTTATATGTGCCACTAATCTGCGACACCTCCATGATATAACCCCCAAATCATTCTCAGATACCGAGCTATGGTTCTCTAACCATCAGCTCATACTCAACCCCAGTAAAACAAATCTCATGATCTTCCAACCCACAAGACCCCCCCAGCACCTTCTACATTACAGCTAGGAATAATACTAAAATTAATGTCAATTCACAAACAAAACTACTCTTTATAATAATAGATAAAAACCTAAGATTTGACCTACATATATATAGCACAAACAATTAAGAAAGTTCATAAAAAATGGGTACTCTTTACAGAAATAAAATGTATCTAACACCTCTAGGCTTGCCATTGCCAGAACCCATCTTCTGTCAACACTTCTGTATGCTTCCCCAATTCTCACCAACTTTAAAAAGGCAGATTTAATTAAACTTGAAACGTGCTGCAATAAAATAGCTAAATTGGCAACTGACTGCCCACATCATACCCACCACTGTCACTCCTTAAAGAAACTCTCTGGTTAGAACTCCCACAACTTCTGTCCTATAACCAATTAACCTTAGCACGTAAACTAGTATTATCAACCTAAGAAACACTGCCCTTCTAAATTTTCGTCAGCCCCATACCACAAATCGAAGTCTTCGCTCAACAAATAAATCTCTACTACACGTGTCCAAATCCAGTAATATGGCAGGGGAGTCACTATTTTTTCGTTATGTAGC
The DNA here is from genome assembly GCF_019279795.1 of Protopterus annectens. NCBI lineage: Eukaryota > Metazoa > Chordata > Ceratodontiformes > Protopteridae > Protopterus > Protopterus annectens. The sequence continues at coordinate 235,561,771 of NC_056746.1, forward strand.
AGCAAGATGGAATTCACTACCTCACAGCATCAGAACCAACACAAATACCAACCAATTCAAAAAGATTCTTAAAAATGACCATGTTAAGTTGTCAATCTCGCCTTCATTCTTGCTTGATGGGTTCGGAGCCGATCCCTCGGCTCCGACTCGGCACTTGCTTTAGCTCGAGAACTCCTTTTACCAGCTCGAGGCAGCCCCATATCCCATGATGCAAGGCGGTAAGTACCCAGATCTCGTTTGCCGCTTCGCTTAGGAGGTCTTCTTTTTGCCAGCTCCTGGTAAGTTGTTCACTTTTGTGACTTTTAGCCCCTTTAGTCTAAAAAAACTTTATATATATAGTTTTAACTCTAGTTTATACCTTTTCTGACAGAAATTTCCTGTCTCCGTTAATTTTTAGTTAGTCTATCTTAAAACCCTATCCCATCCCCCCCCTGTTAGGGTGTGTGTGTATTGGTTTTATACAATACCTTTTTGGTATTTTATTTAAGTTAATTTTGACTGGTGTGTGTGTGTGTGTGTTTTTCGGCACCATGTCAAAGGAGAGGGTCTCAGGTTTTAAGAAGTGTGACTCGTGCTGTCAGAAAATGTCTCTGACAGACGGTCACACTTCTTGCCTGTATTGTCTGGGCCCTCTTCACCTGCAGGACTCCTGTGCTATTTGTCACTCCTTCAGCCAGAGAGTCCTGCAGGAGAGACATAACAAACTGGTTCTTAGGGGCCTTCTTAAGCCGGAGGGCTCTCCGGCTAAGTCGGCTCCACCAAAACCAGCAAAAGTTTCCAAGGCCCAGGCTTCTGTTTCTAAGCCTGCGGCCTCGGCTCCGACTCGTACTGAGTCGAGACCGGCTCCGGCTGGAGCCGATTCTGGCTTGATAAAGCCTTCGGCACCGATGGCTATCGGTGCCGAAACTGTATTGTCCACTTCGATGTCGGCTCCGATCGGCTCCGACACCCATGTGGCACAGGCATCGGTGTCGGCTCCGATCGGCTCCGACACCGTTACTTTGGTGGCTGTATCGGCTCCGCTGGAGCCGATACATCGAGCATTCTGTCGGCTCCGAAGTCGGCGCCGACAGGATCTGTAGTATCGGCTCCGATGGCTCATTCCAGGAAGAGGTCGAGGTCTCCTTCCTTGGAGCCGATACTTTCGCCCGGCTTCACCTCTTCTATCGAACGGAGCCATCGGAGCCGATCTTCAAGGTCATCCAGGTTGTCAGACCATGACCTAGAGAGAGTGGTCAGTAGATTACTCAAGTCACAGGTACTGGCCCAAATGTTACACAGTCCGTCTCAGCAGACGACTGTTGGTCCACACCCCGTTACAGTTCCTCCTTCAACTCTACCCCAGAGCTTGGAGTTGGAGTCTTCGGGCATGGTTACTGCTACGGCTGGAGGACGGATACCCCTTCTGTTCCTTCAGCCTCTACTCTTATCTCCTCTTCCTTAGAGGGATTCGGTGGTCGGGCTTCCATGGTCTCCTCCGAGGGGTGAGTGGCATCGGACCCTTGTCCGAGCCGCTCTTCCGTTGGAGCCTCGGCCTTGGTGAGCTCGGCTCCGACATCTGCCTTGGAGGCTTCCCTTCGGTGGTCCCTGGAGTTCCTAGCTCTTGGAGCGGGTTCTCTCGGACCTGCCTGGGAGGGGAGCATTCGAGGTGATGAAGAGTGTACTGGCCACTGGTATCAGTCAGCAGTCTGTTCCGTAGCTCCTCCCTCTATAGTACCTGTTGACATCTCTGCCACTTCTCTTGCTACAGGACCCAGAGATCCTCCGCCTCAGGTTTCCCCATTGGGAATTTCCCCTCTTCCGAGGATTCTCCTGATGTTTCGGGAGATCCTCCTAGGAAGAGGACTTGTAAGAGGAAGCATGTAGACTCCCGAGTCTGTCACTTCGGATACTGACTTTGATGAGTCAGAGGGATCCCCTAGATCCCCTCTGAGGATGTCTCCTTCTCAGACATCCTAGAACTTCTGAAACAGAGGAAACTGGCCCACCAACAATCCCTCTGAGGATGAGTCAGTATACCTAGAGGCGTTTGGATCTCGGCCCTCCACCTCCTGGGTATCTCCGCCTTCGACCCCCTTATGCAGGTGATTGCTCGAAGGCGTGGGCAGCTCCTGACTCTGTAGAGCCAGTCCCTAGGAGGCCTTCAAAATTTATCACTGCCCCGACAAACAATTCCTTACTAAGGGTGTCCCCGCTGATGCCATGGTGGTGGCTGCGGCCACCAAAAGGAACTTGCAGATCCTTCCGTGCCCGTCCATCCTCCTAATAAGGACTCTAGGACCATGGATAGGTACGGTAAGCGGATGTTTTCATCAGCGACCTTTGCTATGCATTCGCTGAATTACCTATGTCACTTCACCAGACTCCAAAGGGATATCCTGAAGGACCTGGGAGAAGTAGTTCAGGATCCTACAGCTGCAGGGGCTCAAGAACAAATTGCTTCTCAGCTAGGAACCCTCAATTCCATTGCAAACTCCTCCATGCGGCTAATATCTTATGCTGCGGATGGAGCGAGTAGAGCCGCAGGCACAGGTGTGGCTCTTAGACGCCAAGCCTGGATGCGGCTATGTGATTTTGCGGATCCCTTTAAGGCGTCCTTCACAAATTCTCCCTTTGATGGGTCAGCTTTGTTTGGCCCTCAGGTGAAGGAAACCTTGACCAGGTGCGAGCAGGACGGCAAGACTCTTTCTGCTGTTGGAGTCCGTTTTCCACCCCTTCTAGGCCTTATCCCAAAGGACAGAAGGGTGGGAAGATGTGGTTCCGTAAATCCCAAGGAGTCACGCCGGATTCACGTGGTCAGTTTACCCCTAGAGGCAGAGGGGGTAACAATAACAGACGCTCTAGAGGCAGAGGGGTCCAAAACCAGGGAAACAGGGAGCCTCTCTCTGACAAGCCCTTTCAGCATCCCTGAGGTGTTGCCCGGCTGTCCCTCCTTGGAGGCAGTCGGGGGAAGATTATCACTGTACCCAGAAGCCTGGCATTCCCTCACTCGAGACAGATGGGTACAGTCGATCATATCCAAGGGTTACATAATTCCTTCGAGGAAAGTCCTTTCCCTCAAATTCCCTTCCAGATGTACCACCGGTCTAAGGGACATTGCAGAGTTAGAAATCGCAAAACTACTGCAAAAAGAGCCATTCAGCCAGTTACAATAGACCATTCAGAGCCGGAATCTACTCAAGGTTCTTTTGGTCCCCAAAAGACGGGAGACTGGAGACCAGTATTGGATCTCAGCAGACTCAACAAGTCTGTCAAGAAGACAAGATTCGAATGGTCACTCTTCAGTCAATTCTGCCCTTCTTACAGAAGGACAACTGGATGTGCTCAATAGATCTTCAGGATGCGTACTATCATATCAAAATTCACAGACGCTCCAGGAGATTTCTCCGCCGGCTGGGGTCCCGTCATTTCCAGTTCAGAGCCCTGCCCTTTGGTCTCACTACAGCCCCAGAGTGTTCACCAAATGCATGGCAGTGGTCACGGCTCACCTGAGACGTCAAGGATTCCAGGTGTTTCCGTATCTCGACGACTGGCTCCTGTCAGCCACCACCAGGCATCAGCTTATACAAGCCAGGGATTACACAATAGACCTTTGTTCTCATTTGGGCATCTCAATCAACTTGAAAAGTCATCCTTATCGCCCTGCCAGTCTATTACCTTCATAGGCGCAAACTTAAACACTGTTCGGATGTCAGCTACCCTTACAGAACAAAGAGTTTCAGACATTCAGACTCATGTCAGGATCATTCTGGCCAGCAAGAAAATACAGGCCAGAATGGTTCTGAAGGTATTAGGTCTCATGGCTGCGGCCATTACACTTCTTCCCCTGGCTCGATTCTACATGCGCCTTCTTCAGTGGATGCTGTTCACACAGTGGTCATACCAGCAACTTCCAATGCGTCACCAGATTCTGGTGACAAAAACATGCAAAGAACATCTTGCTTGGTGGATCACATCGTCTCAGGTTCACCAAGGCAGGTGCTTTGTACCTCCGTCCCCGATAGCCACTGTCACCACGGATGCCTCCCTGATCGGGTGGGGGGGGTCATTATCAGGGCAGGATGGTTCATGGGACGTGGCAACCGTTCGAGTACCATCTGCACATAAATGTCCTGGAGATGAGAGCAGTGCTTTTAACGTTGCAAGCCCTCAACGACTTTCTTCCCGTAGGGACAATTGCAGTCCACACAGACAACATGTCTGTAGTTTGGTATATCAACAAACAGGGCGGAACCAAGTCCTACCCCTTGTGTCGAGAAGCGCTCAGACTTTGGCAATGGGCGATCTCCTCTCATCGGTTTCTGGTAGCAACGCATATCCCTGGGAAAACCAACATTATAGCGGACAGATTGAGCAGAGCTATCCTCATGCCTCACGAGTGGTCTCTCAAGCAATCTATAGCGGAAGAGATTTTTCTGGAATGGGGTCGTCCATGTTGCGATCTTTTTGCTACTCCCCAAAACAGCAAATGTCCAGACTTCTTCAGCCTCTTCCTCTATCAGGCCATCCCCAGAGACGCTCTGACCCAGGATTGGCCCCAGGGACTTCTTTATGCCTTCCTCCATTTCCTCTGATCCCTCAGGTGATCCAGAAAGCTACCGTTTTGAGAGCCAAATTGATTCTCATTGCCCCTTACTGGCCTCGACAAGTTTGGTTCTCGTTCCTCCATCATCACCTTTTGGTGCAGCCGTGGCATCTGGACCCAGTGCCAGATCTACTGATTCACCAATCCGGTCAGCTGCACCGGTCAATCCCTTCTCTCAACCTCACAGCATGGTTGCTCCACTTCCTTCCTTAGCCAGGCTTCCTTTGATCTCTAACCCAGTTAGAGACATCATAGTAGCTTCACTAAAATCCTCTACCAGGAGGATTTACACAAGCAAATGGAACGTTTCTCTTATTGGGCTAAGGCCCAAAATATTGATCCTTTTACTGCCCCTGTTCAGGCAGTTCTGGACTTCTTAGCAGAGATTTTTCATGCAGGCTCCTCTTCTTCCACAGTCAGAGTTCAATTGGCTGCTATTTCTAATTTTCATGTCGGGATAGCAGATCATAATATTATGTCCCATAGGCTCTGCAGGGCCTTCTTGAAAGGAATTTTCCTACTAAAGCCTCCAATCAGGAATCCTCCTCCTCAGTGGGATCTAAATTTAGTGCTGACATCCTTGATTCTTCCCCTTCGAGCCAGCTGTTTCTTGTTCCCTGAAATATCTTTCTTGGAAAACTTTATTTCTAGTGGCTATTACATCTGCCAGGAGGGTGTCTGAACTTCATGCTCTTTCGGTTCGACCCCCCTATTTGATTTTTCACAAAGACAGAGTATCTTTGAGAACTAATCCATCCTTTTTACCTAAGGTCGCTTCAAAGAACAATCTGAATCAATCCATTGATCTCCCTGTATTTTGTCCTAACTATTCAGATAGAGCTGAACAAAAGCTACATTATCTTGACGTCCACCGTCAACTTAGATATTATTTGGACAGAACAAAAAAATTTAGAAAATCTGATCAACTTTTTGTTTCATATGCGGATAATAAAAAAGGCCTTCCTGTTTCTAAAGTGACTTTGTCCAGATGGCTTTCTTCGGTCATCACTGAAATTTATATGCTCAGGGGAAAACAGCTGTGCTCAAAACCCAAAGCACATTCAACTAGGAGTTTAGCTACTTCTACAGCTTTTCAAGCTAGACTTCCTTTGGACACTATTTGTGCAGCGCCACTTGGGCCACTCCTCACACTTTTGTTTCCCATTACAAATTGGATTTGGCCTCCAGGGACAGAGCCAGTTTTGGCTCTACAGTCCTCAAGAGTTTGTTCCATTGAGCCACCCAGGATAGAGGTGCTAGGGACGCGGTCCCATCAAGCAAGAATGAAGGCGAGATTGACAACTTAACATTAAGAAGTTATGTACCTACCATAACGTTCCATGTTAGTTGTCTTCTCTCGCCTTCTTTCTTGCGAACCTCCCTCCTTCCCCCTGGCCTGGACAGACCTTGTATAAGAAACTATTATGCTAAAGACCATTCAGACCTGGTCCTTTTTCCATCTGTAAGTTTCTTCTTCCTTTGGGAAGTATTTTATGCTTGGTGTTTTTGCCCTCTTGCAACAAACGAGATCTGGGTACTTACCGCCTTGCATCATGGGATATGGGGCTGCCTCGAGCTGGTAAAAGGAGTTCTCGAGCTAAAGCAAGTGCCGAGTCGGAGCCGAGGATCGGCTCCGAACCCATCAAGCAAGAAAGAAGGCGAGAGAAGACAACTAACATGGAACGTTATGGTAGGTACATAACTTCTTATTAATGACACCTGGCTTTGTTCCTGTACTACTCCAGGCTAACTAGTTGTAATAGCTTCTGGTCGTACTTTTTCTTCTTCCCTGACCACCTTGTAATCTATGCTCTCTCTCATGTCTAGATAATCTCTAACCTCATCTTTTTCTATCTAATTTTCCCCCCTACAAATCCTTCCTCAGCTTACTTTGAGAAACTACAATGTCTACACTACAATAAGGAATTATGTCAGATGATTGTATTATACAAATATCAGCTATAATGGCATATAATGTAATTTTTGGTGTACTGTAAGTGTAGTATATTTTTTGTATAATTTCTTGTATAAGTTTTGTACAGTTTTTATATAATCTCTGTATGTGGAGCTTTTCTCCGCAGGCCTCCTCTGAAAATGGGTCTTATCAAAGTTGGACTTTCCCGGTAAACAAATATAAAATAAAATAAATAATTTGGAGTGTCATTTACTTAACTAAATTACTACCTAACTTTGACAGGATTTAAACGACTAGTAAAATATTCCACCAATCTACATTCTCCCACAGGAAAATACTCTTTTGAGGCTTGTCCTGACTAACATCTGCCACTGTTATCAAAAGTTGCACTTCATCCCAACTCTCTAAATGACTAATGTTGAGTAATATCACTTTGGTGATTCTAAGCATATAAGATCCATCCAATATGCTTGTAGACCAAAACAGACCAAAGCTATACCTGAAACTAAAGAAACTAGCCTGCATGATTGATTACAGAATATCAACTGGGGTCCCTTATACACAGAAATAGTTCCTGGTGCAGCATTTTCCTGTTTAATTAACCAGCTTTCTAACAAACAAGATAAGCTGTTCATTAAATAGTAAATGCCAGAGGGCAACAATGCTGCTGGTTAACAGTAGATATAAAAGCAGTACTTGAACAAATAAATTATACATTGAAATAATAAAAAAAGCATCTTAACAGCAGCCTCATCAAGCCTACCTAAGTAATAGGAAACAATACAGAATCATAATCAGCTAAGCTAGAGCTACTTTCTTGTGGCAACAGACACTTGCCTTAACAATATTCTTCAGACTGCTTTCAAGAGCGAATAAAACTTTGCAGTACGAATTACAGGTAGATCAATGATTATCTTTTCTCCACTAAAACAACGGTTTGCTTCTGAATACAAAAAATAACTGGGCAACATCTTGAAGGACTTAACATATCATTCCAGAATTGACACCCAATCAAACAAGCAGCCCATCTCCCCAAAAATCCATCAGTAAATACCTTTCCAGCTTTCTACTTCCAAGAAAATGCTAACAAACAAGTACAGAGACTTCTGAAAAAGTTACACAAAATATCTGGTGGTAAAACACAGCAAAATCCATCCAACTTTCTTCAGTTTAGCAGTCATCCAAATTAATTTCTAAAAGATTAACCTGCATTGATAATATTTCTTTATACTGTTATTCTCCCTAATCCTTTTAAACACACTAATTATTTTCATCCCAAACAATATTCAGAAACTTTGCCTAAGGATTTCAGATCAACTGCCAACCTATTTCGTATGACAAATATTTTTAAGTAACTAGTATCTTAACAGATTTTTGGCCACATCAACAGCTGCTGTTTGTAGAGCATGGATTTAGAAATAGCTTTAACACATTGACTGCACTTTGCTCAACAGATAACATATATTTTGCCTGTTTATAGCTATGGCTGATCATAACATTCTTCTACATAACTTAGAAAATTTGTATTTCACTCCAAGGAAAACTAAATGGTTGTACAATTACTTAACAAATAAATCATTTGAAGTTTCCCCTGATGACCAGTTATCAGAAATGTATACCTTCCCATGTGAAGTATTACAAGGCTCAGTGCCAAGAGCACTATTATTTTTTCTGTTTATTAATGACATAACAGTAGAACTGTCATTATTATACCTATCATTATACACGGATGATATTATCTAGCTAAACACAGACATAAAAAGATCCAACCTACAACAAAAGTTGAAGTTGGACTATACAATCCTGCCTAGATGGACCCCTTAAAAATAGATGAATCATAAACACTTATAGATCCAGTGCAATACTGTTTACTGTTAGATGCTTGTAGACCTATCACGATTCTAAGATTCTAATCATATACACTGAGGATAATTTTCTGCAATAATTTGTTTTATTGTTTGAAAAGAAGGTTGTGAAAGCATGGCACATCCTGAGTGTCAGTAAATTAACCTAAACAGGCATGTCCAATGGTCAGCTTCCGGTGATTTCTCCTGCCCACCTGGTGAATCTGGGCATACTGGGGCAATGCGGCAACTGCCTCATGTACACAGACAATCCTCTCCTCCTACCACCCAACACTACAACCTGCGAGAGATGCACTTACATAGCCAAACTGGAAGCAAAGCTCTCTCCGGCCAAGATTGTGCTAGACAGTGAAGAGGAGAAGGTTAACACCTGCATCTCAACTCAAGCAACTCATAGCCCTTCAAAACCCACACCATCAACACCCACACATAGCAACACTAAACCCACATATGTGGAGGCCCTTAACATTAACCTTCCCAAGCAATAAGGGCCTCCGAAGCCAAAACGCAAACAAACACCAGTCACAACCTAAGTGAAGCATAGTTCACAACACCAGTGTGCCACCCAACAACAGCCCCTAAGGCAAGACAATGTACCCAACACTTTAGTCATAGGTGACTCTATAGTCAGGCACACTGATGTCCCACTCACCAGACTAAACAAGGAGAAAATTACAGTCAGCTGCCTGTCGGGTGCCAGGATCCGCCACATAACGCATGCACTCAAGTCACTCCACAACAAGTACAAATATGACTCTGTCATTGTCCATGCTGGAGTGAATGACTTGAGACGTACCTCCCTGGACTACATGAAAAGAGATATGGAAGAGCTCTTGGATCATGTGACCCAGGCAGGTATGACCCTAGCCCTGAGTAGCATCCTGCCTTCGTCAAGAATGATACCACAGTATAAGGACAAAATGATTGACTTCAACAATTGGCTAAGCTTTTGGTGTCATTCAAAGGGGATCCATTATTTGTCTGCCTGGGAAGACATGATCGACAAACCACGATGCTTTGCCAGAGATGGTCTGTACCTATCACCCCTGGGATTCAGGTTACTGGCTAAAGCTCTTGCCACCCCTGTAGTGCCTTTTTTAGGCAAGGTTCAAAGGATAAAACCACCACTGTAACAAATAGAAGCAGGCAAAATCTGAAGGTAATGCTGCTCAATGCTAGAAGTCTAAACCTCAAAATGCACTCTCTTGAGTCACTCCTAAAAATGGAGAACATCGATATCTGTGCAGTAACCGAGACCTGGTTCAAGGCTCCAGAGAGCACCCCTGCAATACCAGGCTACAATTCTTACCACACTTTTTGGCCACAAAACCAGGACCGAAACACTAAAGGTGGGGGAGTGTCCATATTCACCAAGGATATTCACACCTCCAGGCTAGTTGCCCAACACAATGCATCTGAAATTCTCCAGGTGCAACTAACACTAGGTAAGACTGCAATCTAAATTGTAGCTTGCTACAGATCCCCATCCATGCCCCAAGATTCTCACTACACCTTTCTAAACATACTGTAAAATATTAAGATACAACCCAACACCCTAATACTGGGTGATTTCAACTACCCTGCCATTAATTGGGAAAACTACTCAGGTACCAACTCCTTTTCCCAACGGTTCTTGGAATTCATAAATTCCAACACCATGGATCAACTAATCCATTGTCCCACCAGGGGCTCCAATATCCTAGACCTGGTCATTACCAACATGGGAGATAGATGCTCCACACCAGTGGTCACCCCCTCATTGGTTAGGTCTGACCATAAGCAAATCACCCTTGACATCCACATCCCACCCCCGCCCCCTAGTAAGGAAACCTCCTTAAAAAACTTCTCCAAAGCCAACTTCAAGCTACTGAAGTCAGAAGTGACAAACTTCACAACACCCACACAGACGGGATCTGGAAGTTCGACTGCAGAATCCTACACTAAGGCACTGTATGAGCACATCCACTCGTGCATGAATCATGCCATCCCAAATAGAACCAAGATGCTGTTCTCCAAAAAAAGGAAGCCAATCTGGTGGTCCCCTGCTATAAACAAACTATACAACAGAAGGAAGAAACTGTTGCAAAAAAAGAGAAAAATCCTAGGATGCAAAAAACTCCCTCACCAGCCTCAGTAAGAAGCTGAGATCCCTCATAAAATCCTCAAAAGCTAGTTACAAAAATAAAATTGCCAAAGATTCCAAAGACAACCACAAGGCATTCTATAGTTATGTCAAGAATCTAAATGGCAATGCTCAGATCTGCTCTGAGTTACAACAGAATGGCATTAAATATACTGATCCCAAGGATATTGCCAATATCCTGGCAGATTGATTTAGTGCCAACTTCACCCCACTCTCACCCCCTAAAGGGCCCATCTCAATACCAAAAGACTGCCAAATTCCGATAATCACGGCCACACAGGTAGAAACCGCACGCTCCAAAGCTAAGAATACAGCATCCATGGGACCAGATGACATCCCAGGCTGTGTACTACATGAACTGCAAAATGAACTGGCACCTCACCTAAGTGTGATGTTTAATCATAGCCTCACCTCAGGCTTCATGCCCACTGAGTGGTGCACAGCTACAGTTATCCCGCTCCACAAGGGAGGATCCACCTTGGATCCCAGGAGCTACCGTCCCATCAGTCTGACAAGCCTGATTTGCAAGGGCATGGAACGCATTATCATGGAACTTATAAACAAAGAGATTGGCAACCTTAAACACTAGACTCCACCCAGTTTGGGTTTGTGAAGGGCCGATCTTGTCTCCTGAATCTGACTGACTTCTTCGAATCAGTCTCCAGAGATGTGGACGAGGGTAAGGCAGTCCACACAGCCTATCTGGACCTTGCCAGATAGGCTGTGTGGACTATCTGGACCTCGCCAAGGCCTTTGACATCATCCCCCACTCTGGAATCATAGATAAACTTACTAAGCTGGGCATAAATCCCTACGTCACTCGATGGGTTGCTAACTGGCTTACTGACAGAACCCAGACAGTAAAAGTAGCCGACTCCAAATCCAGCTCCAGACAAGTGACAAGTGGAGTACCTCAGGGTTCAGTCCTGGGACCACTCTTGTTTGGCATCTACTTCTCTGAAGTACAGGCCAACACTAAGGGACTCTGGCTAACAAAGATTGCAGATGACTGCAAACTGGGAGCCATTATTGAATCCCCAAATGATGTGGATATTCTACAAAAGGGCCTTACAGAAACAGATGCCTGGTGCCAGAGCCATGGCCTCAAGCTTAATGCCAAGAAATATATAGTTATCCCCTTTGGAAAAAAACATGTACCCATGAATTACCACATAGGTGGCAGGACACTAAACATCGAAAGTGTGATGAGAGACTTATGGACACAGGTGGACAGTGGTCTCACTTTTGATAACCACATTGTCACAACAGTCAGGAAATCATTCTATGTGGCACACCTCATCACTAAGGGCTTTTCATCCAGAAAAAAGGAGGTCATTGTCCCACTGTACTCATCCCTCATTAGACCCATTATAGAGTATAATGCTGCCCCGTTTGGTATGCACTTCGCAAGGCATCTGCAACAGCTTGAAAGGCCACAGAAATACCTCACTAAAAGAATCACAGGCCTAAAGCAGATACCATATACTGACCGTCTAAAAAAACTCCAGCTATACTCTGTGGCATATCGTCTACTCAGAGGCGATCTCTGCTTAACATACAAGGCTGTGTCAAACCCTGAGCTGTTGGACATGCTCCACTTAAAGAAATCCCAATCCCTCAGAGGCACACTCTCCAGGGATCTAAACCTTGTCATCACAATGAACAAAACATGCTGGAGGGATAGGTTCCTGACTCAGAGACTCCCCATACTCTGGAATAGACTGCCCATACATATCAAGCAGAGCGCCTCTTTGGCCCTCTTCAAAAGGAACCTTGATGATTGGATGGGAGATAGGAAATTCACCCAGACAGGGGCCTGGAGAAGTAAATATCGTGGGAAGAAATATCCAGGGAATTGTTATGGCTAGGCTTGCATAGGCCCTAGGGCCGATAGCCTAGTACCAGCCTATGAACCTATGAACCTATAATTCTCTGCATTTGCATTAAATATTTGCTGATCTAAGATCTTAAAAAGTCTGTTACATGTTTTTACTTGTAATATGGTGTTAATGTTTTCTGTATTGAGTGTTAAGATTAGGCTAGGGTCAGTTCAAAGGCCTAAATGTCTGAAATAGGCTGTAGAGATGTTTTTATTTGGGAGTCTTTATAACTAGATTTGTGTTGATTTTGGAATGTTGTATTCTGAATAACATTGCTTTCATTTAATCAGAATCAACAGTAAAACTATTTTGCTGGAATCTTTTGAAAACCATGCCTTTGAAATTGTTGACCTCAAATTCTGCTTGCTAAACTCCAACAGTTCAACTTGGAAGAAAAAAATCACTGCCTGGGTCCATAGCTATAGATAGCAGGACCTTTCAAGTTTACTCCAACAACCAGATGTTATGTGATCCTATCTCGCCTACATTCTGACTGATGGATCGGCTCCGACTCGGCACGCTTATGCCAAAGAGCGAAGTCTCTTATTGGCTGAGCTTACTATATCCCAGGATGCACCACTACCAGTTCCCCAGATCTCGTTTGCCGCTAACTTGCGAAGACGTGGTCTCGAGCTGGCTGAGCTGAGTAGTATTTATTTACTAACTTTTTTCTGTCAGAATTTTGCTGTTCTTGTCATAAAAAGCTGTTTTAACGGCTATTCTTCACTTTTGTGTGTGTTTGGAGTTTGGTGAGAAACTTTGTAGTGTGATTGGGCGTTGATTTTGATTTCAGGCCTCCTTCATCTAAGGGCCTTCCCGGTCAGTCAACCCCCCTTAAACCTTAGAGGGTTTCAAAGTACCCTTGACTTATTTGTTACGGATTCTTTACCTAATCGGCAGCTGTAAACCGGTTTTTAGGTAGTGTCAGTTTGATCAGAAAATCAGGTGGATACTGTTGTTTTTTCTGTCAGGGATTACTGTTTTTTGCTATAATGTCTCAGAATCCTAGGCCTTCGGGCTTCAAAAAATGCACCAAATGTAATTTTAAAATGTCAATCACAGATGACCACTCTCTCTGTGTTTATTGTTTGGGTGCAAAACATTTACAAGAGTCATGCAGCGTGTGTCACGCTTTTTCCTCGAGGGTCCTCCAGGAGAGGAAAAATAAACTCATTCTTAAAGGCTTAATAAAACCCTCCTTTGAAGAAGCTCTAGCATCCTCTCCTTCTCCAGCTAAAAAGAAAAGGCGGCTCCGACCAGTCCGTTGGATCCGCGCCAAAAGACATAGGCAGGCTTCTCCTTCGGCTCCAAGGACTTGGAGCCGAGGGCGAAGTCTGCCTCGATGCCACCAGTCTCGACTCCTCTGGCTTGGAGCCGATGGCTGGGGCATCGAGGCGGGTCACCTTCGTCGGCTCCATTGGTCTCGGAGCCGACAAGGGTTGCCCGCTCATACACTTCCTCCTCGGTGCCGAAGTCCTCCTCGGCACCGATGGAAACTAGTGTGGGTATTCCTTCGGCGCCGATAGTCATCGAGTCGCCTCGAGCCGGTCCCCTAGCCCTTTGGGGCCGTTGGAGAGGCCATCTCGAACCCGTTCAATTTCCTCTAAGTCATCGAGGATGTCGGATTCGGATATAGACAGGGTGCTCCAAAGACTGTTCCAGTCCCCAGTCTTTCAAAAATTTGTTTCGGTTCCGACCCAGTTGGCTTCGGAGCCGATAGCCCATGCCCATCCCATTGCTATTCCTCCTCCGACCGCTTCGGCTCCGGAGCAGGTGCTGTTGGAGCCGGTGGAGATCTTAGGGTCGGCTCCGACCCTTACTCCAACCAGGCCTTCGGGTCCGAGTTTGGTACACGGACTTCTTCGGCTGGACCCGGGGTGATGTTTGGGACCTATGCTTTCGGTTCCGAGCCTCCCTCTCGGTGCTTGCTGCGGGACTTCCGTCTGCTATCATGGCTCGGGGACGGACACTCCCAGGATTCTGGGGTCCGGCTTTCAGAGCTATGAGGAGTGCCTTGGCCAAGTCTTGTTCGGCCATCCCTCCGGCTTTTCTGGCACCTCCCCTGGGCGTGGAGACTGGGTCTTTGGCAGTTCCCTGTCCGTAGGCAGCGGAGCCCCTGGGCCTGAGGTTACCCCATTGGGGTTCCCTCCTCCTGAGGGTTCTTGGGAGTTGTCTTCAGAGGAACCTCGAAGGAAGAGATCGTGCAAGAGGAAGCACGTGGACCCCACCGAGTCTATTACATCGGACACTGATCTTGATGATGCGGAGGGGTCCCGAAGTCGTCCTCGGATGATGTCTCATTTCCAGTCCTCTTTGGGCTCCTCAAACAACGAGGCGGCTGGATATCCAAACCCCCCTCTGCTGATGCGTCAGTGCTCCTCAAGGCCTTTGGGGCTCCGCCCTCCGCCTCTTGGGTGTCTCCGCCCTTGACGAGCTACTGGATTTAGTTTGTCAAGGGCGTGGAACATCCAGATACCGTGGAACCAGTCCCTTCTCGTCCTAATAAATTTTTGTCTGCCCCACCCGAGAAGGAGTTCCTCACTAAAGGAGTGGCTGTAGATGCTATGGTGGTGGCATCTGCTACACAACAGGACGTGGCAGAGGCTTCAACGTCCGTCCATCCTCCTAATAAGGAGTCTAGGAGCATGGGCAGGTGCGGAAGTGCACCCTGACTTCAGCGGCCTTTACTTTAAGGTCTCTGAATTATTTGGCACATTTTACCAGGCTTCAGAGGGATCTGGTCAAGGAGCTGTCAGATTCTCTCTCGGGTAACCTACCTGAGCAGCTAGCCCAGTCGGTTAGCTCTCAGTTGGCTATCCTTACGTCAATTTCTAACTCGTCCATGAGGCTCATTTCCTATGTGGCCGAAGGGGTGGGTAGAGCGGCAGGCACAGGCGTGGCTCTACGGAGACAAGCCTGGCTCCGCTTGTGTCAGTTTGCGGAGGCCTTCAAGTCTTCCTTTGCTGACGCTCCCTTTGATGGGTCCTCTTTGTTTGGACCTAAGGTTAAAGACACCCTTACCCGCTGTGAGCAAGAGGAAAAAACTTTATCTGCCGTAGGTGCCCGTTATTCCACTCCCTTTCGGCCTTATCCCAAGGCTAAAGGAGGGGGGAAGATGTGGTTCCGTAAATCACGTAAGTTTTTTCCTCAACAGCAGGAAGATTCCCCTTCCAGAGGCAGAGGACGGGGAAATTTTTCTGGGAGACGCCGTCCCAGAGGCGGCAGAGGGCCCCGCAATTCTGGAGACCGCGAGTCCTTTCGTGGCTCTTCAGCCTCCCACACATCATGAGGGATTGCCCGGCTGTGCTGCTCGAGCCAGTCGGGTGCCATTTTGCCAAGCACCTAAAAGCCTGGGAGTCAATCACTCAGGACAGATGGGTGCTTCGGATCATTGCCGGAGGTTACACCATCCCATTCACATGCTCACCCCACCGTCCAAAAAATCCCGGACCCACCACCCAGTCAAAGGGAAATGGCAGCCGCAGAAGTTTTAAAGCTGCTAGAAAAGGGAGTCATCCAACCGGCCCCACAGACCAGATCGGATCCGGAAATTACTCCAGGTTCTTTTTAGTGCCAAAAAAGACAGGGGACCTGAGACCAATATTGGATCTCAGCAGACTGAACCAATCCGTCACGAAATCCAAATTTCGAATGGTCACGTTACAATCCATTCTCCCATTGTTGGAGAAGGAGGTTTGGATGTGCTCCATAGACCTCAAGGACGCCTATTATCACATACCGATACATCAGGCGTCCAGGAGGTATCTGCGCTTCAGCCTGGGAGTCAGTCATTTCCAATTTTTGCACTGCCCTTTGGTCTCACCACAGCCCCAGGGTGTTCACCAAGTGTTTGGCAGTAGTGACTGCTCACCTGAGGAGTCTTGGATTCCAAGTGTTTCCCTATCTGGACGACTGGCTCCTGACTGCCACCACCAGGCATCTACTAATGGACAACCTCAAAGCCACCATCTCCCTGGGTGCTACCCTGGGGATTACATTCAATTGGTCAAAGTCTGTCTTGCTGCCCTCTCAGCGCATAAGGTTCATAGGAGCAGAGATAGACTCAAAATTGATGCGCGTTTTTCTTCCTACCGAAAGGATCCAAACTTTACAGGGCCAAGTTCAAGCTCTGATTTCAAGATCCAAAGCCCCAGCCAGGATGGTTCTACAAGTTTTAGGTTCAATGTCTGCCACGGTTCTTTTAGTTCCTCTGGCAAGATTGCACATGAGGATTCTTCAGTGGCTATTGTCAACTCAATGGTCCTTTCAGGACCTTCCCCTCAATCATCCCATCATGATTACAGAAACATGCAAACGGGACCTTCGCTGATGGCTTCAGACATCCAATCTAAATCAAATATATTGGCAGACAAATTGAGCAGGACAATTCTCTCTCCTCACGAGTGGTCCCTAAACAAAACAGTAGCAGCTCAGGTCTTCAGGAGATGGGGGACGCCGTGCTGCGACCTATTTGCAACACCACTAAACACGAAGTGCAAAAGGTTCTTCACCTTGACTCCACATCAAGGGGAAGCAGCTATGGATGCTCTAGCACAACCTTGGCCAACAGGGCTACTTTATGCCTTTCCTCCGATTCCACTTCTCTCCAAAGTCATTCAAAAAGCTTCTCAATTGGGATCCTCAATGATACTGATTGCCCCATACTGGCCTCGTCAGGTATGGTTTCCCTACCTGAAGAAACATGCGGTGGACGATCCTTGGACTTTAGATCTAATTCCGGATCTGCTAATTCATCAGTCGGGACGACAGCATCAGTCCCTACACTCCTTGAAGTTGACAGCTTGGCTCCTCCACTTCCGACTTTAGTCAGAAGTCACACACTAGACCCGGAAGTTATTCACATTTTATCTTCAGCCCACAAACCCACCACTAAGAAATTGTACCTCAGTAAGTGGAAGAGGTTTGCTATCTGGGCTCAACTCAGGGGCTTAGACCCTATCACTGCTCCAATCCCGGAAGTTTTGAAATTCTTAACATCCCTGTTTAATCAAGGATCTTCTGTCTCTACTATTAAAGTCCAACTGGCGGCTATCACGAATCCATGGATCCTCCATTGATGAGCAGCAGAATATGCAAAACTTTCATTAAAGGTGCGGGCCTGTTAAGACCCCCAGTTTTTCATCCTGCGCCTCCGTGGGATCTTGATTTAGTGCTTCGTGCATTAACATCTTCCCCTTTTGAACCGGCTGCTACATGTGAGTTAAAATATCTGTCTTGGAAAACTGCCTTCTTAGTTGCAATTACTTCTGCAAGAAGAGTTTCAGAGCTTCAAGCCCTGTCTATTAAACCACCGTACTTGATTTTCCACAAGGATAGAGTATCACTTAGGCCTAATCCATCCTTTGTCCCAAAGGTCTGTTCTAATCTCTGTCTCCAACAGTCTCTAGAGCTACCAGTTTTCTTCCCAAAATTCTCCAATGAAGCAGAATACACTCTCCATAAATTGGATGTTCACAGGCAATTGCGCTTCTATTTAGACAGGACTCAGCAATTTCGTAAGTCAGACCAGTTGTTTGTGTCCTTCTCAGACAATAAATTGGGTAAAACCATCACAAAAGCTACTATCTCCAAATGGATTAGAGATTGCATAACTCAGGCTTATTCTTCTTCGAATAAGCAACTTACAACATCTATCAAAGCTCACTCTACCAGAGCTATGGCGACTTCTATAGCTTTTCATTCCAAGCTCGCTATATCCGAGATTTGTGCTGCGGCTACTTGGTCCAATCCGCACACTTTCATTTCCCACTATAAATTGGATGTGGCATCTAAAGGACGAGCATCATTTGGTTCCACGGTACTCAGGAGTGTTTTCCAGTGAGCCACCCAGGATTCAGGTGCTAGGGACGCTGTCCCATCAGTCAGAATGTAGGCGAGATAGGATCACATAACATCTTTTAGTTATGTACTCACCATAACTTCAGATGTTTGGGATCCATCTCGCCACATTCCTAATACCCACCCTCCTTCCCCTGCCTTGGAGATCAGAAGAGATTGAACGGTTTGAGTTCTACTGTTTTTATCTTGTTCATCTGACGATGTTATATAATCAGAGCGTGCATGTGTGCATGTATGCGGACAAACTAGATCTGGGGGACTGGTAGTGGTGCATCCTGGGATATAGTAAGCTCAGCCAATAAGAGACTTCGCTCTTTGGCATAAGCGTGCCGAGTCGGAGCCGAGGGATCGGCTCCGAACCCATCAGTCAGAATGTAGGCGAGATGGATCCCAAACATCTGAAGTTATGGTGAGTACATAACTAAAAGTTTTCCACTAATGGAACACTGAAAACAGGTGTCTGCCAATGTTGTTCTAGGCTTGCTACTGTTTCCTTTATGCATTAATGCTACTTCTGCTGGCTTACCTGAGTTTAAATTTACCATCTACACAGATTATATTTTTATTCCTGTAGGCAAACAGATGTCCCACAGTCCTGCAATCTCAACTCTAGCAATCCTTTTCTGATCTCTGCCAATAGTCTGAACAAAGTAAACACCAAATTAACATAAAAAAATGTAATGCATTCATCCTCCCCTCACAGAGCTTCTTGACTTCCTGTCCTTACTATCTCAAACAGTAACAACCATGTTATTCCTTTTGCAAATGAGCATAAATACTTAGGCCTACATTAAGGTTTACAACACACACTGACAGTATCATTAATAAAGTCCTGTCACAATTAAACCTCTGCTATAGGATATGACATCTGCTATATCCTACTGCTAGCAAAGCACCATCCAAGAATATCCTTCTCCCTAAACTAGGATATTGTCTTCCAGTACTCTTTCTTTACAGTCTGATCATAATCCTCAGAGACAACGTCTCTGAGAATAATATTTCTAGATTTGCCCTACTTGCTGACACCAGCATAAAACACTGCAACCTTCTAAATGACTTAAATTGGCTATCTGTTATTGAAAGAGCCATTTATCTTCTATGCACCTTATTGTAGAAAATTCTAAATTATGGCTACTGCCCTTCCCCTCCTCCCAATCAGGGAACAATCCTACTCCATAAGGAATTCCCAGGGGATGTTAATATCACTCAGCCATTTATCTTTTTGATTCCAGAACATAATTGTACCACTTCATGCACTACAAATAAATTCTTAGTAATGTTTATTGTACTTGGCATACATTGTAATAACAAATATGTCACACTGTAGTAAACAGCTGTCTATCACACTGTAGTAAACAGTTGTTTATTAAAGCAATAACTGACGACGTGGTGTGGTATATTGAAGATTTACCCATGGTTGATGTGGTTTAATCATGAGGGCGAAGCCCAAGTGATTACATAAAGCCAACCGTGGGTAAATTTCAATATATCACAACCACGGAGTAGGTTATTGCTATTATACAATGGCGTTATTTAAGAAAAAAAATACTTTTCTTAAATAATGTCTTTGTATAACACCGCATTACTGTTCTTCCGCTGGTTGTGGTATACTGCTTCCTTGTTTTGATGTACTGAGCATGCGTATGGGACGCATACCCAGTACATCAATGCTTTGAAACGGAAGCAACGGAGAAGAGAAAGTCTCTGTTGCTCTGTTTTTTTTCTTTTTTTTTTTCTTTTTTTTATTTTATTTAACAAAAGTTGTTTTTGAGCACTTTATACAAATGGAAAAAAGTCCGGGCGACCAGACCTTTTTCCTTTGGTGTATTGTGAGATTTACAATGAGCACGCTGGCCAACAAAAGATGTTTTTGAGCTCTTTATATTAATGGAAAAAAGTCCGGGCAATCAGACCTTTTTCCATTGGTATATTGTGAGGTTTACAATGAGCACGCTGGCCAATCAGCGTGCACGTTTTGGAATATTAATGAGGGATTATTGTATAATATGGAATAATCACTTTATTGCAGCTCCATCTTCACAGATACAAAAATTCTTCCACATTTTCTTTCCAGCATTAATTCCTTGCCATTAACATAAAAACATGCTATACAGTAGGTCTGTCATTGAGGTAATTCATTCATCTGTAGTTTTCTCCCTAAAAGTGATCAGTCAGCCCATTGGTAGACAAAGATTTATTTGTTTTACATCTGTTTTATTACACACTGTATGCCAAGCACTATACACCTCACTAAGAATCTTATTCTGTCCCATCTTACATTTGTTACCTTTCACTTGAATATAGTTGTGTTCATTTGTTGATCTATTGTCTGACTGTATAACTAATTGTGCTGCATTCTGGTTACTTAGTAAGAAAATCTGCTGTACACCTCAGAAAACATGCTAACCCACTACAAATCGATGTTCATCGTGTTACACTGCTGCAGTCATTACACTTGGGTTATCCTGCTATCAGGCGGTCCTGCAGTTGGCCAGAGTTCCAAAGTCTTGGTCCGGTGTCGGTTGCTGTTGCTTCATCCCTGACGTCAGTGCGCCAGGGGTATATAAGATGCATCCGACACCATTTTCTTCAGTCTTTCTTGCCGCGCGGTGCCCGAAGCAGAAGCATTCGCAAGTGCTGGTCGGTCGACTCCTGAGATTTTCGAAGTCGAATTTCAGATCCGAAGTCTTCAATAAAGCTAAGTACCCCATTGGGGAAACTTTTTTCTTGCCTCAGACCGATGTCAGAAAAAGTTAATAATTGTATTTCTTGTGGGAAGCAAATACCTCATAAGGACTTCCACTCTTAATGTATTCCATGCCTAGGCCCTGATCACGACATCACTAGTTGTCGGTTTTGTGCTAGATTTAACAAATGCACTATAAAAAAGACGTTTTGATTTTGCTTTGCACTACTTTGGTCGAAGGTTCAATTATACTATGCTGTCGGATCAACCGATGACCGCAATACCAAAAAAATGCAAGGACAAGGATAAAGACAGGCATCCAAGGTTCAAAACCAACGACGAAACCTCTTCTAGGCCAGTCGCCGGTTTGCCAGTTCTCAGTGAGCGCTTTCGCAGCCCCTGACACCCACTACCTCAGAGCCACAGGTCTCCTTTGACTCCCACGTGGAGACAACTAGGCCTCTGGAAACTCAAGGTATTTGGCCTACGGAAACTAATCCCTCAGATGGGTCTGGAGCCGCTGAGCAGGCATCGGCTTTTGAGGGTGATTTCAGACCTTCACAACTTACCATTAAAACAACAGCCAAGACAAAAGTACCATTAAAGACAAAGAAACAAGTACAGCATTCTCCTGGACAGTCCTCCATGCCTAAGAAACAGATGCTTAAAATGGCCGAAGACCTCATTACTCTAATCAGGGGTTCCCATCCCCCTCCTGAGAAAAGGTCTAGGCAGGATACAGACTATGATTCCTCTGATCAGGTTTCCATTACCTCTGATTCTTCTTCAGACCAGGGATACTCTCTACCCCCCCATGAGGACTCTGATGCTGAAGAATCTATCCCTTCAGCCTCTCCTCCTGAGGATTATTCTTTTGGGGAAACTTTACATACCATGAGGGAGCATTTCCATTGGGAAAGTCAGGATTACTCAGAATCCAAGAAAAGGCTCAGGGATTTCCTTTTATTGCCTCAGCACAGGCCCCTGGCTATTCCGCCTGTGCTAGATATTGTGGATGATGTGTTCTCTGAATCCAGCTTATCTCCCGATTCCTTGCCCCCCCTGCACCAGCCAAGAAAGATAGGTATTACAGAGTCCCTGACTCTCACAAGTTTCTTTATAAAAACCCTTCTGCTGATCCAGAAACTATTTCCCAGGGTCCAAAAGGGGTTAAGGCTTCCATTGCAAAAAATGCAGTACCCTCTGACAGAGATTCCAGAGCTTTGGATAGATGGGGGAAGAAAGTATACACTTCTGCAACTTTAGCAGTAAGAGCTCTAAATTGCCAGTTTCACATGCTTAAGTACCAACAATATTTAATGGCTCAGTTAAAACAGAAAATGCTTGCAAGCTCAGAAGCTCCTGATTGTAAAGAAATGCAGGATTTAATGCATGCAGTTGAACAGCTGGGAAAACATACTCTGCAATGTGGTTTTGATTCTTTAGAGGCCTCTTGTAGAGCCGCAGTTACAGGTTCTATGATTCAAAGGCATGCTTGGTTAAAAGAACAGAGTTTACCTGATCATGTTAAGGCAAAATTATTGGATGCTCCTTTACAGCATGATACCTTGTTTGGTGTTAAGGCAGAAGAGGTGTCAAAGAAAATGGAGGATAAAGCTAAATCTATGCAAACAGTCAAGGATTTCTTACAGGTACAGCCACCTCGATTTAGCAGAAATTGGCCAACAAAGAATTGGTCCTTTCCAGTGTCAGACAGACCACAGAGAGGCAGATACAGACGCCCAAGAGGCAGATCTCAACCCTAAGGCTCAAACAGACAATGACAGTGGGGCACCTCAACCCCAAAAGGAGTTGAGGACAAGTCTCAACCTTACAGGACACAGTCACAATGACTTTCCCCTTCGTACGCCAAGCACTTCCCTTTTGGAAGCCCCTTTGGGGGGAAAACTAGCACTTTTTTCTCAAAACTGGCAAACAATCACCCAAGACAAATGGGTTCTGAATGTTGTGTCTCAAGGTTACAGGTTCCACTTTCATACTTTACCAAGGCTAAAAGGAATGCCAGATCTGCCACAAAATCAATGGGCAGAGGCACAAAAACAAATTTCAGCCCTCATGGATATGAGAGCTATTCAAAAAGTACCACAACAGGAACAAGGACAAGGATTTTACTCAAGACTCTTCCTGGTCTCCAGAAAGGACAAGGCCTGGAGGCCCATACTAGATCTTTCAATTCTAAATACTTACCTTTATATACCGAAATGCAGAATGTTGACATTACAGCAGCTTCTACCCATGCTGGGCAAGAAGGCTTGGCTTGTTACTCTGGACTTCAAAGAGGCATACCTGCATGTCCCTATCAGATAAAATTGCAGAAGATACCTCAGATTCAAAGCTGGTACAATGCACTACCAATTCTCTGCACTGCCCTTTGGCTTATCTGCTGCACCCAGGGTCTTCACAAAGTGCCTGGCACCAGTAATTGCATTTTGCAGACAAAAAGGAATTCAAATATATCCATACCTGGACGACTGCCTCATTCAAGCAGAGACAAAGGACATTCTTCTACAGCATCTGGCGTTTGTAAAAAGGTTGCTAATTTCTCTAGGGTACACAGTAAACAAAAAGTAGTCAAAACTAGTGCCCTCACAACAGATTATATTCCTGGGTGCCAGCTTAAATACAACGGCCCACATGGCTTACCTCACGCCAGACAAACAAGTTCAACTAACTCAATATTTTCAATTACTGGCAAAAAAGTCCCATCTCCCTGCAAGACAAATTCTGCAGGCCCTGGGATTCATGGCATCCTGCATACTACTAATACCATATGCCAGACTGCATATGAGAAAATTACAATGGTACCTAAAAAGTGTTTGGACTCAACACTCTCACAGTTTAGAAGCAGTAATACCAATGATTCCCTGCCTACAACAGGAGTTTCGATGGTGGACACAGACATGTCACCTAAACAAGGGTCAGCCTTTTACCCTACCCACAGCCAGGCAGACTCTAACAACAGATGCTTCAGATTACGCCTGGGGAGCACACATGGCAGGAAAATGCATTCAGGGCAAGTGGACCACAGACCAGATGCATCTTCACATCAATCAAAAAGAGATGTTGGCTTTTCAAAATGCCCTAACATCTTTCAAGGAACTTCCTCATCCAGGACAATTATTATTAAAAACAGACAACACCACAGTAATGTGGTACATAAATAAGTAAGGGGGCATTCATTTGTATCCCCTATGCAGGCAAGCCATGACCTTGTGGAACACAGCTCTAACATATCAAGTTCACCTGCAAGCACAATTCCTGCCAGGAAAGAAAAATACTCTGGCAGATGATCTAAGCAGAAATATCATGGACCCTCACAAATGAAAATTGAATCCACAAATCTTCAGCATGGTAACGCAAAAATGGGGATGCCCAGACATAGATCTTTTTGCCTCCCCACTGAATTGCCAACTACCAAAATTCTGCACAAGGACTTATCACAAACAAGCATGGAAAGTGGATGCTCTTTTGTTCAGCTGGAAAAACCTAAAAGTTTATGCCTTCCCGCCACTGCCTCTCCTTTCAAAGGTACTCCTAAAAGCCAGACAAGAGTAACCACAGATGATCCTGATTGCTCAAGACTGGCCACGCCAGCACTGGTACCCTATCTTAAGGAACTTAGCTCAAGGCCCACCATGGATTCTGCCTCAAATTCCACACTGTCTGACTCAACAAAACAATCAGATCCTGCACGGTCAGCTCAAAACACTAAACCTAGCTGCATGGCAGATTCATTAATCAAACAGGCAACACCTCTCTCTAAAGCTGTTATGGATGTAATTTTGGAGACCAGGAGGCCTAGCACCAGGAAAGCTTACTCAGAAAAATGGAAGAGATTCTGCGCCTGGAACCAGGCTGAAAGCCTTGACCCTCTTGTTCCAAACATTCCTCAGATTTTACAATACTTAACTGAGATGTTGGACAGAGGCCTATCCTTCTCATCAATTAAGATCCACGCCTCTGCCATTTCAGCACATTACAAAATGGATCCTCCTTTATTCTCTCATCCCTTGCTAAAGCAGTATCTCAGAGGGGCTAAAAACATAAGACCGCCCCGGAGAGCACCAACACCAACTTGGGACCTCAATTTCATTTTGGAAAAACTGACCCTGCCACCTTTTGAGCCAGCCAATACAGTCGATCTAAAATTTTTATCATTGAAAACAGCTCTGCTCCTGGCAGTGACTTCAGCACAAAGAGTCTCAGAGCTACAGGCATTAATGGCAGTGGAACCTTTTATAATTTTTCATCAGGACAGGGTTTCTTTAACGACAAACCCTACCTTTATGCCAAAGGTGGTATCTGGTGTGGCTCTTAACCAAACCAACCATTTGCCAACTTTTTATCCAAACCCCCAGAATAAAGGGGAGAAACTTCTGCATTCTTTGGACATACACAGGCAGCTACGCTTCTACTTGGACAAAACAAAAGCTTTCAGGAAAACTGAGCAACTGTTTGTAGCATATGCTGCAGGATCACAGGGAAAGGCTATCTCAAAGCAGACTATATCCAAATGGATAGGACACTGTATTCATTACTGCTACACACAGCATGGAAAATCAGTCCCAAATAACATTAGGACGCATTGCACCAGGGAAACAGCCACTTCAACAGCCTTTCTCAGAGGAGTACCTACCAAGGTAATTTTGAAGGCTGCAACTTGGAGTTCAGTGCACACCTTTACCAAGCATTACCACCTGCCTCTTTACTCTAAATCCAGAGCAGGATTTGCCACTGCAGTTCTGTAAGGCCTCATAGTCAGCCCTAACTCTTTATAGACCAGCCACCCAACCTTAGCTTTGGGATTCTACCCAAGTGTAATGACTGCAGCAGTGTAACACGATGACATAGTACAGTTTTGTACCTACCATAAATGTAGATGTTCGAGTGTTCACACTGTTGCAATCCAGGTTACCCTCCCTCCATCCCCACTGAACTAGCTGGACTTATCTGTACCTTTCTATCCTATACAACCTTTGTGGTGTATTTGCTTGTAACTGAAGGTATTGTTTTTATTTTATATGTATGCCTTTTATTAGCAATATGTATTGTCTACCTACTTGGGGGCACCTGACATCTGGGGCAAGAAAAACTGAAGAAAATGGCATCGGATGCATCTTATATACCCCTGGCGCACTGACGTCAGGGAAGAAGCAACAGCAACCGATGCTGGATCAAGACTTTGGAACTCTGGCCGACTGCGGGACCGCCTGACGGCAGGATAACCCAAGTGTAATGACTGCAGCAGTGTGAACACTCGAACATCTACATTTATGGTAGGTACAAAACTGTACTTTTCTTCTCTTTACTGCATCATCAGAATGCAGAGCTGCATGACACGGAATCAGGAACTAATTGGATGGTTGCTCAGCATACAGTAAACAGAAGCACCAGTTAATTAAATTTAAAAGTATAGATCCGCTGAAGTAACGAAAAAGTATACATTTTAGACTAAGAAAGCCCAGTTTACAAGATATAGGCATAAATATAACAAAAACAAATGGTAAAAAAAACTTTGGAGCTGTTTTTTTTAACAATGTTTGCTTATGCCTGATTTATTAGCAACAACTGACTGAATGCTTCAAGTTTACAGTGTTGTTAGTGTCACTGAGCTGACAGCGGGTGTGCTGTGCATCAGACAACACAAATGAGGTTTGAACTATGCTAATTAAACTTTCTAATGAAAATAATACATTTAGGGCAGGTTTTATAAGATGTCAGATATTGAGAACTATCTGTTCGTAAATTCCACCTGCAGGCAAACCAGAATAATGCTTCCCTAGACATAGAGGTCAGCACAGAATGGACTGTCCTTAAATTTTGTCAGGGACTACAAGCTGCCCAGATTATAATATTAATCCAGAATGAGAAAATTCCTTCATCTCATCCTCAAAAAATATCTAGCAAATCAATGTTTTAGTTAAATGCTCGTACTGAATAGTAAGAAGGCAAACAGTCTCATTAAAACTTGAAGGAGATTGATCAATTGTGAATTTATAGATGTTCTTCGTGTTTCACTGTTGCAGTCATTACATTTGGGTAATCTGCTGGCAGGTTTCCCTCAGTCGGCCTGAGTATCAAAGTCTTGGGTCCTGCATCGGCTGCTGTCTCCTCTTCCATGACGCCAGGTCATCAAGGGTATAAAACGTGCAGCCGACACCATTTTATTCAGTCTTTCTTGCCGCGCGGTGCCCGAAGCAGAAGCAGTTCGCAAGTGCCGGTCGGCCGACTCCTGAAATTTTCGCTTTCGAGTTTCAGAACCAAAGTCTTCAATTAAAGCTAAGTTCCCCATTGGGGAAACTTTTTCTTGCTCCTTACCGATGTCAGTAAAAGTTAATAATTGCATTACTTGTGGGAAGTAAATACCTCATAAGGATTTTCATTTGTACTGTATTCCTTGCCTAGGCCCAGATCATAACGTGCCTTGCTTTTGGTTTTGTGCTAGATTTAACCAATGCACTATTAAGCGTCGGTATATTTTTGCTTCAAAATATTTTGGATCCAGATTTAATTACCCTGAAATGTCGTTGGATAGCAATTCAACTACCGGAGTACAGAAAAAACGCAAAGAAAAAGACAGAGACAGATATCGAGGTCCAAAACTGACGACGAAGCTTCTCCTAAGCCAGTCGCTGGTTTGCTGGTACTCAGTGAGGCTCTTTTGCAGCCCCTGATACCCGCTACTTTTGAGTCGCAGGCCTCTGCCGAGACCCATGCAGAGTCTGGTATGCCGCGAGATTCTCAGAGTATTGAACCTGCAGATGTCTTTCCCTCGGATGGGTTCAGAGCCGCTGAGCAGGCACCGGCTTCTAACGGTGTTTTCAGGCCTCAACATTTCTATATAAAACTGATGCCAGCTTCAAAAACAAAAACAAAATCAACTTCTAAGTCTAAAAAACTGACACATAAGCCACGTGCTCAGGTCCCTATGCCTAAAAAAACAGATGATCAAAATGGCTGAGGACTTAATTACCTTGATCAGGGATTCCCAACCCAACCCCCCCCCCCCCCCACCCACACACACACACACACACACACACTAAGAGTCCTAGGCAAGACACTGATTATGAATATTCAGATCAGGAAAGAATTTCTTCTGATTCCTCTTCTGATTAAAAATTTTCTGTACCACCCTATGAGGATTCAGCTGCAGAAGAATCCATTCCATTTGCATCTCCTTTTGAGGATTATTCTTTTGGAGAAACCTTGCATACTTTAAGGGAACATTTTCATTTGGAGAGTCAGGATTTCTCTGAATCAAAAAAGAGGCTTAGGGATTTCCTTCATCTTCCTCAGCATAGGCCTTTGACTATACTTCATGTATTAGACATTGTTGATGATGTGTTTTTGGAATCAAGCATGACTCCTTATTCCCTACCTCCGGCTCCTAGTAAGCCAGACAGATATTACAGGGTTCCTGACTCCCACAAATTTCTATTCAAAAATCCTGTTGCTGATCCTGAAACTGTCTCACAGGATCCCAAAGGTGTAAAGGCCTCTACAGCCAAAAATCTTACCCCCTCTGATAGAGATTCCAGGGCGCTGGATAGATGAGGAAAGAAGGTTTATACGTCTGCAACCTTGGCAATTAGAGCCTTAAACTGCCAGTTTCATATGCTTAAATATCAACAGCATGTTATGGGCCTATTGAAACAGAAAATGATGTTGATTTCTGATTGTGTGGAAAATAAAGAATTACAGGAATTATTGCATGCAGCAGAACAGGTTGGAAAGCATACTTTGCAATGTGGTTTTGATTCCTTGGAGGCCTCTTGCAGGGCCACAGTTACTGGATCTGTGATTAGAAGGCATGCCTGGCTCAAGGAGCAAAATCTGCCTGATCATGTTAAAGCTAAATTTTTGGATGCACCTTTACAGCATGATACTCTGTTTGGTAATAAGGCAGAAGAGGTTTTAAGAAAATGGAAGACAAAGCTAAATCTATGCAAACTCTAAAAGATTTCTTACAAGTGCAGCCACCCAGATTCAGTAGGCACTGGCCTACTAAAAATTGGTCCTTTATTGTGTCCAACAGAGCCTCCCAAGGCAAATCCAGGCACTCAAAAGAGTCTAGATACCAATCACAGGGTTCTTGCAGGTCAAAGCAATGGGGTGCCTCTACCTCCAAATCTGGAGGAAACAAAGCACAACCCTACAGTAAGCAGTCTCAATGACTTCCCTCTACCATCACCAAGCACTTATCTTGTGACAGGCCCCATTGGGGGGGAATTAGCACTTCATACTCAAAATTGGCAGTTAATTACTCAGGACAAGTGGGTATTAAACATAGTATCCCAGAGGTACAGATTTCATTTCCATACTTTGCCAATTCCAAACGGTTGGCCAGATCTGCCACAAAATCAATTGGCAGAGGCTCAGAAACAAGTTACATCCCTCATGGATATGGGTGCTATTCAACCAGTACCAGAACAGGAAAAAAGGACAAGGTTTTTATTCAAGGCTGTTCCTGGTACCCAGAAAAGACAATGCCTGGCCTCCAATACTGGACTTATCAATTTTGAACACGTTCTTGGACATTCCAAAATTCAAAATGCTGACTTTACAACAGCTACTGTCGATGCTGGGCAAGAACGCTTGATTAGTGACTCTAGACTTAAAAGAGGCATACCTGCATATCCCAATAAGGGAATCGTGCAGAAGATACCTCCGCTTCAAGGCAGGTTTTATGCATTACCAATTCTCTGCACTGCTGTTTGGCTTATCTACTGCACCCAGGGTCTTTACAAAGTGCCTTGCACCAGTAATTGCATTTTGCAGACAAAGAAGCATACAAATCTATCCCTACTTGGACGACTGTCTCATTCAAGGAGAAAATAAGGACATTCTTCTTCAACATCTGGCATTTGTAAAAAGGCTTCTAACATGCTTAGGGTATACAGTAAACGAAAAGAAATCACAACTGGTACCCTCTCAAAAAATTACATTCCTGGGTGCAAGCTTGAATACAACTGCCCAGATGGCTTACCTTACGCCAGATAAACAAAGGCAACTGGCTGTATACTTCAAACAGATGGCAGCAAAAACCCAGTTATTTGCAAGACAAGTTCTGCAGGCTTTGGCGTTCATGGCATCCTGCATTCTGCTAATTCCATATACAAGACTACATATGAGGAAACTTCAATGGTATTTAAAAAGTTTATGGAGTCAACATTGTCACAGTCTGGAAACAATGATTCCTCTCATTCCCTGCCTACAACAGGAGTTCCTTTGGTGGGCAGAGACATGTCACCAAAACAATGGACGGTCATTCACTCTACCCCCTGCCACCCAAACCATAACTACAGATGCATGAGACTATGCTTGGGGGGCCCGCCTGGGGGGGGGGGATGCATTCAGGGCACATGGAACCCAAAACAAATGCATCTGAATATCAACCAGAAAGAGATGCTAGCTGTTCAGAATGCCCTGACAGCCTTCAAGGACTTACTTCATCCAGGACAACTACTGATAAAGACGGACAACACCACGGTTATGTGGTACATAAACAAGCAGGGGGGTACACATTCCTACCCCCTTTGCAGAATAGCCATGGCATTGTGGACACAGCCTTGACTTACCAAGTACATCTTCATGCTCAATTCCTGCCAGGAAAACAAAATACTCTGGCAGACGACCTAAGCAGAAATCTTATGGACCCACATGAGTGGAAACTGGATCCACAAGTCTTCAGCATGGTAACACAGAAATGCGGGAGCCCAGACATAGATCTATTTGCATCTCCCCAAAATTATCAACTGGACAAATTCTGCACAAGGACTTATCACAGACAAGCATGGAAAGTGTATGCCCTATCCTTCAGTTGGAAAAACCTATCAGTCTACGCCTTCCCCCCCTCTGCCTCTTCTCCCCAAGGTCTTAATAAAGGTTAGACAGGAAAAACCAAAAATGATCCTAATTGCTCTGGACTGGCCTTGCCAGCACTGGTACCCAATTCTAAGGAATATGTCTCAACTCCCTCCTTGGTTTGTTTGTTTGTGTCTTTCGGCTTTTCCCAGTTAGGGGTCGCCACAGCGGAACTCCGGTCGGCTAATGATTGGCAGTAGATTTTTACATGCTGGCTTGCCGGGCCTAACACACAACCTTCAACGAAGGAAGGCCCATTCATGCATGTCACCACACAGAAGACGCTCTAACTGAGAATCGAACGGGCAACGTCTAACTGTGAGGCAACAGCGCTACCTTGCCTGAAATACCTCATCTACTGTCTCAGCAGAACAATCAAATTGTGCACACTCAGCTCCAAACTCTGAACCTGGCAACATGGCTGATCATGTAATTATTCAAACAATAAAACCAAAAGTGGGAAATGCAACCAAACTGAAACTAAGTCAAAAGGCAACCACGAAACGAAACAATCGCCACCAGGAAGTCAGCCAAAGCTCTTTATTCCAAAACCAAGCAGACAAGGCTGTCACCAGCCACGATGGCTGGTGACAGCCTTGTCTGCTTGGTTTTGGAATAAAGAGCTTTGGCTGACTTCCTGGTGGCAATTGTTTCGTTTCGTGGTTGCCTTTTGAATTATTCAAACAACACCTCTCAGTAAATCTGTGATGGATGTTATTTTGGAAGCCAGAAGGCCTAGTACTAGAAAATCTTATGCTGATGAATGGAAGAGATTCTGTGACTGGAACCAAGGTCAAGGAATGGACACAGCAAAACCAAATATTCCTCAGATTTTACAATACTTGACTGAGATGCTTGACAAGGGCCTATCTTTTTCTTCAATAAAAATCTATGCCTCTGCCATCTAGGCTCATTACAACACGGAGCTTCCCATCTTTTCTCATCCTCTGCTAAAACAGTATCTTAAGAGGGGCCAAAAATTTAAGGCCTCCCAGAAGATCACCAACTCCTGCATGGGACCTCAATTTTGTGCTGGAAAAACTCACCCTGCCTCCTTTTGAACCAGCAGCTACTACGGATATAACGTTTTTATCTTGGAAAACAGCTTTTCTTTTGGCCATCACTTCAGCAAGAAGGGTTTCAGAACTACAGGCCCTCATGGCTGTGGAGCCTTTTATTACATTTTACCCGGACAGGGTGTCCCTCAGGACCAATCCTTCCTTCATGCCTAAGGTGGTATCCAGTGCGGCTCTTAACCAAACTATTCACCTGTCAACATTTTACCCAAATCCGCAGAACAAGGGAGAGCGGATTTTGCATTCATTGGACGTACACAGACAACTAAGATTCTACTTAAACAAGAACAAATCTCTAAGAAGGTCTGAGCAACTACTGGTGGCATTTGCTGCAGGATCAGAAGGGAAGGCTATATCAAAGCAGACTATTTCAAAGTGGATAAGCCACTGCATTCGTTTCTGCTACTTGCATCGTGGTAAACCGGTGCCCAAGGAAAACAGGTCACATTCCACCAGGGCTGCCTCTACCTCAGCAGCCTTTCTCAGAGGAGTTCCTGCCAAAGACATTCTAGAAGCTGCTACTTGGAGCTCTGTTCATACTTTTACAAAGCATTATCATTTGCCTCTCTTCTCTAAGTCCAGGGCATGCTTTGCCACTGCAGTTCTGCAGGGCCTTATAGCCACTCCTAATGCTAGTTAGTTCCATCCTCCCATCCATAATTTTGGAATTCTACCCAAATGTAATGACTGCAACAGTGAAACACGAAGAACATAGTACAGTTGTTTACACTTACCATAAATGTAGATGTTCGAGTGTATTCACTGTTGCAGTCCGGGTTACCCACCCGCCATCCCCCTTTTTTCTAGAACTTCTCTTTCCTTCACTATATTCTAAAGCCTTTGTGGTGTATTTGCTTTTAGATGAAGGTAAAGTTTATGTTGCTAAAAATGCATTTACATGTATATTGCTGTTTATATATATATATATATATATATATATATATATATATATATATATATATCTATATATATTTTTGGCACCTGACATCTGGGTCAAGAAAAACTGAATAAAATGGCGTCGGCTGCATGTTTTATACCCCTGACGACCTGACGTCATGGAAGAGGAGACAGCAATCGACAACAGGACCCAAGACTTTGATATTCAGGCCGACTGAGGGCAACCTGCCAGCAGATTACCCAAATGTAATGACTGCAACAGTGAATACACTCGAACATCTACATTTATGGTAAGTGTACAGAACTGTACTTTTTGTGGTTTAGCCGTTTATTTTAGGGTAGTTGTATAAACTGGTTGAGTCACTACTCCTGCTTTCTGTCTCAGTTCTCCCCTGCTCTACTTCTAAACACCTTCTCACAGGACAATTAATTTTTCTGCACATAGTGTACATGCAGTAAATGTAGTCTGTGATATCAGTTATATAAATGCTGTCATTCTTGTTACATACTGCCTTACAGTTCCTAGATTGTTGTCTTCTTCTGACATGTATTAACTTAATGTGTAATCATTTATGGCCAGAGCTTGCATTACTCTCATTACTACTATAATTTACATTTTTGTTTTTCTTTAATTCTTGTCTCTATTCACTGTGATGCACTCACTTGGACTTTGTTTGTCAAAGGTCCATCTTGATCAGAACACTACCCTGATAAACAAACTTTAATAGTGAATAATATGGAAACAAATTAGATTGGAGGGGTGTAGTGATCATTATTGTATCCAGTAATCTGTATTGCTAATTGACTGACCCAACTCTTCCTTTAGCAAAAACATCACTATTACTGCACAGTTTTTCAGGATGCTTTCACTAGATTAAGGAAAGGACTAAGTCCCATAGTTCACATCGCTCTGCGAGTGTTATATTCTTGCACACTTAATGCTAGTCCCAGATTAATGGATTATAATCAAATATGTTGTGATCAGCGAACTATTACCCTATATATTTTTGATATGTTCCTTTATGTATAGGTTGTTTCACTGTATTAACCCTACTTAGCAAGGCACATTTTCAGATGAACCTGAGGGGGAACTCCCCTAAACAGTAACATGGTAATGATTACCACTTTTCAGTTTACACTAAGACTACATGAGAAGTATAAAATTGGATAATTTATTTTGCCTAATCAATAAAGAAAAGAGAAGTGATAGCAAACGTGAGGACATCTTATAAACTGTGACAAATGTATATATGATTAGACAGAAAAAGCTGAGTAGGTATACATATGTAAAGATATTGAGACTACACTCTTACCTGTATGCAGTATTTATATTTTTAGAGTTACAGATCACAAGTTAGTTGATTTTGTACACATTAAAACTATGTATGAACAGTAAGCCTTTCGACAAATACATTTACAGTAAGTAAATATGAGTTCTAGCTGTTAATATTTATTCATAGGTACTTTCATCTATGTCTAATAGTAGTAGTTGATCTCATATCAGTTGTATTATATAGATGAGGGTGTCCTCCTGTTGTAGAAGGAAGTAGTAGAACAAAAAGTACAAAAAACTAACAGATCAAAAAAGAACCACAGTAATTTCTTCCCAGAATTTTTTATATTAATACAATCAAAAAATATATGAGACCAATCAGCTTTACAGTTTAAAGAACATCTCCAACAAACGGATTTATCAAGTGAATTGAATTTGGCTAGTTTATCCAAGCTATATTCACAGATACCTTTATTTTGCATTTATATCACGTTATCGAAAGATGAAAATAGCGAACGCTATTTCATCAGCCCCAAAACATCTAAACATGAAAATATCGAACATTCAGAATAGCGAATTTTTTTCCCATGGAAAAAATTTGCTGCTCCGAAACACATGCACACAACACAAGCACATCAAACAAACAGCAACCACACACATACACTTAAATTCCTACATCTAACGCTACACTAAACTAAACATACACTACTATCTACCCACTTACCTTAACCCAAACCCTAACCCTAAGGTCTGTCACTATCGCACACTCACCTAACCCACACCCTAACCCTAACTCACTTAAACTGCCCCTAACCCTAAAGTTTGTCACTATCGCATACATGCCTAACCCGCGCCCTAACCCTAACTCACTTAACCCGCCCCTAACCCTAACGTACAAACAATCGCACACTTACCTGAACCCAACCCGTAACTTTCCATCACAGCACTAAGAATAGCGAAGCCACAGAAATGGCCAACCAAATTCTTTCCCGAGGAAAGAATTTGCTGTTCTACAGCTTCGCTATTCTTAGCATTCGCTGAATAGTGTTCGATATCAGAACATTCAAAGTTTTAATACTTCGATGTTCTGATATAGACCCTTTATTTTAACCAAATCTTTAGTCCTCTTAAATGTTAATGATACTATTGGAATGAATAAAAAAGATCTATACCTACTTTGGTCCATACTAGCTGTGGCAAGAAAATGTATAACTAGAAAGTGGAAGTCTTCACAAGAACCTACTCTGGAAGAGTTCTTGAGATTGATGGAAAAAACAGCGTCATTAGAAATCAAGGTGAAGGAATCGAGACTTTCACCTAAAACATGGACAAATAATCCTTGGGAAAAAATGTTAACTCTTATTGAGACATTAAATATGAACCCTAAATAATTAATGTATAGTTTTATACTTTATTAATTGAATATTATACATTTTATTACTAATTTCATATATTTTATTATTTTTTTCCCTTCTTTGTTCAGGTCAGTTGTACATAGTGTATATAAAGGTTTATAATACTTGTTTATTGATGATTGTATTGTTAAACATTATATTATTTGGAAAATAAAAAATTATTTGAAAAAAAAAAGAGCCGCGAGATGATAGAGTGGATTTTTGTGGATAAGGAAGAAGTTATGTATTGTTATTATTATGCAAGAAGAATTTCCAGACAGAAGATACTCAAAAAGATTAAAAGAGAAATTAGAGAAAAGAAAATTACTTGCACAAGAAAAAACATCAAAAGCTTCAAATGCAAATCTGTGTTCATTAATACAACAGATCCATGAAAAACATTATTAGAAACTTTCAGCCTCTTGGGGAAAAAAGCAACAGAGGAAGTGCAAAATTATGAAGAACAAAACAGAGATTTTTGAAAGGTATAAAAAAGAAGCATGGACATGAGAAAGAAGAAGAGATCTGATATGGTACAATGTTTATGCCAAGAGAAAGCCAAACTAATCAATACAAAAAAGCAGCTCCAGAGATAGTTGAAGAAAAATACAGGCAACGACACTCAGATATGGAAAATTTTACAATACAAAAAATAAGATCACAAAGGGGGAACATGGAAGAAAAGATTATTAAAGTAAAAGTTAAACAAATACAAGCTGAAGCTATGGAATACCTGCAAAGAGAACGATTCAGTGTAGAAAGTTTAATACAGGTTATGTGCCAGCATGATGGAACAATGAATCCCCAAATTAATGTGGAGAGGGAGACATTTGAAGAAGAAATATGGACATGGGAAAGAAAAAGATATTTAATACGATGCAATAATTATGCAGACGTGAAATCAACACTAATTGGTACAAAAAAAGCAGCACCAAAGATATTTGAAGGGAAATACAGGTGAGGGGATCCAGATATGGAAATTTTTCATAATACAAAAATTAAGAAAACAAAGGAGGAAAGGATGATTAATAATGGACAAGTTAAAGAAATAGAAACTAATGTTATGGATAACCTATGAAGTGAAAGATATAGTGCAGAAAATCCAACTCAGATAACTTGACAGCTTGATGGAACAGTGAGTCCTCAATCTAAGGAGAAACAAGTAGAATGGAAAGTATCTTATCATTGCCACATGAAGATGCTCAACAACCTAGAGTAGGAAACTGTTACAGCAAAGGAAGGAGCAGGAAACAGTGGTAACTCTGATGTAGTCAATGTTATGGAGTGATAGGCCAATGAGTTCCCATACAAAAGAGCAATGGATGAAAATATGGAGAGAATATGTCACAGGAGGATGCTCTGTAACTTTCTATAGAATGCCCACAGGAAACAGAGAGCAAAGAATTTGCCCTCAGTTTAGATGAATATGATCTAAGGGAAGAATTGCTTGATTTAATAGAGATGGATAGACATATTAAAATTAATGAAACAAATAGATTATAGAAAGTAAATGAGAGCCAAAATGTTAGAAGTATAATAAAACAGGTGAACACAGTAATGAAGACTGTTAATCATGTGATATAACAGTGGTAAATAGGATATACTACTGTGCAGTTAAATTAACAGATAAAGTCTTACCACAAAAAACAGAGTAATAAGGGAAAGGGAGGGAAGAAATAAAATTCCATCATGGAAGCACTGAATAAGGAAAACTGTAAGGCAATTAAGACAAGAAGTGTCACCATTAGAAGAGCATCAAAGAGGGAATAGATCAAGTAAAATACTTAGAAAGATAGATGTTGTGATGTCTCCATGCTGGGCCAGTAATCAAGGAGCCTGAATCATTGCCACTGACACTGCAGAGGGATGTTCACTTGGAATACAAATGGATACACTCAGTATTTTCAGATGCAGACCTCTCTGCATCAAGCACAATTTCCCTTAAGAGCACCCAGGGAACACTCTCAGTCAGGGGGCTGGGTCCTTACTGTATTTGTCCAGACACCCAGTAAGACTCCCCAATGGCACAGCTTAGAGTTGAGTCCTTGTCTGGGCTTCCAAGCTAAGCCCTCCCACACCCTCTGTGTGAAACCAGTGCTCCAAGCAGCTGACACACACTGTTTGAGATTTGATTTACACACACGCGCACACAGACACACAAGCATATACACACACACACACACACACACACACACACACACACACACACACACACACACACACACACACACATCTGGGAAAGGCTGGCACAGATTCACTTGCTGTGCCCTCTTCTGCCCAGTCTATAAGGTAGTTGTCACTGTCACCAGAACCCCTGCCAGCTACTTTAAGGCTCTTACAAGGGTACCCAGTTATACTGAATTAAGTTAATATTAATACAAATTGTAATGTTGACCAAATAGCCAGGCTTTCAGGAATGGCCAGAGTTATCACCAAATAAATATGTGCAAATACTCTCTAAACTTAAATATTTTGTAAAAAGGAGCAGCCACAATGAAAAGTTTAAATATATTTAATAATAATGAATAAAAGAACATGAAAATACTAAATATCTATTTACAGTAAACACCAGAGTTTCAGACACAGGGAGTATTAAAAATAACACCGATAGAAAGTTTCACACACTTATAGAAAAACAGTATTTAGCTAGTCTCACTCTCTATTCCTGATTGAGTAAAAGAATTATTGTCACTTTCGTGTCTGGGACATTAATAAACAGTCTTTGTGGGTTCTGTTCAAGCAGCTTTATTTCATACAAATACATTACTGTTGTTGACTGTTGACTGTAACTTAAATAACTTGTATACAATTAGCAACTATGATCATGCATGCTCACTTCCTGGCTGCTCCTTCAAAATGACACGAGGGGTTTGCAATGTGTGTGGGTTATATACGTGCATGTACAGCCTCGCATGCTTCTTAAAGATAAAGCACACACTTTATACTATGATCTACATCCTCCCTCTTTGAGAAATAGACCATGCAATATTGTGTCATGAGACTGTTTGGCATGGAGAAATCACAGGTAACCCATAGTCAAGCATTATACAGTGTTAAATATATTGATATGTACAAGCAAGTCCACGTTGCTGCGTATTTCACACTTGGTTTAGACACTCGTCCATATCATGTGACATAAAACTGGTTATTAGATTTAGCAACTGGTACAGTTTCTGTAACATAGTTGACTTGTGGAATGTTCAAATTACTTTTCTGGAATGGAGTCAGAATTTTGAGCACATTCTGGTCTGGAAACAGTGTCTTGACTCAATTTTTGGTTTAGAGTCCACATCACAAAAACAGTGTTGTGATTGCAATGATGATGATGATGATTCTGGTACAGGAAAGAGATGTTTGCGATTCCTCCTATACTCCACTCCTTTGGAATTTACCAAGTAAGATTTTGGCTCAGCACAGATGCCTGTAATCTGCCCCTTTCGATCAAAATCTTTTGTTTGGATTCTTACCGTCTCCTTCCCTCAATGGATGAAGTAATCTGCTTGATCGATTGTAACTAGATTTCCTGGATATTACGCTTTTTAAATGATTGAGCCTTGATGGTTTTAGTGTTCTTAGATTTAGGCTGCAGCAAACTTGAAAAAATAGGTAGTGTAGTTCTAGTTTGCCTGGAAAGTAGTCTTTGAGCAGGTGAGTCAAGAGTATCACCATGGGGTATGTTTCTGAGATTAAACAAATTCAAGAATACAACAGTATTGTCACACTTTGACCTTTCAGGTAATTGCTTTGCACTCTGCACTGCTCGTTCAGCTAGACCATTGGGCTGAGGATATTCAGGACTACTAGTGACATGTACAAAGTCCCATTCTTTCGCAAATTTCTGAAACAACTGGCTAGTAAATTGAGTACCATTGTCAGAAAAAAGTTTGTGTGGACTACCATGAATGGAGAAATGATGTTTCAACTTAGTAATAACAGCAGTTGA
Organism: Protopterus annectens; assembly: GCF_019279795.1. Classification (NCBI taxonomy): domain Eukaryota; kingdom Metazoa; phylum Chordata; order Ceratodontiformes; family Protopteridae; genus Protopterus; species Protopterus annectens. The sequence continues at coordinate 235,601,172 of NC_056746.1, forward strand.
GGTTAAGTTAGGTAGTAGATTAATCTCAAATCAGTTTGAATAAGAGTCTACCAGAACTAAGTAGTGTTGATTGTTCCACTCAAAGATATCAGTTGCTACAGTAGATCAAGGTAGTTCAGGAACTGGACTTAGCCGAAGTGGTTCTCTTTGCAAATGCGATCCGGTACTGTTGCTTACTGAACAAGAAGAAAGAACTCTATCAATGTCTTTTGGTAATGTAGACCAAAATACTAATTCTCTTGCTTTTCTCTTAGTGGATGTGGACCCTGTGTAACCATGATACAAAATTTGGATATATCCTTGTTGTAAGGAAGCAGGAACAACAATTTTAGGACCTTTGAAAACAATGCCATCTTCCATCAACAATTCATCTCATTAAGGAAAATATGTGTGCAGTTCAGGTGATGCACTAGATTGCTTTGACAGCCATCCAACATTAATATAGTGATTGAGCTTCTACAAAATTGGATCAGTCTGAGTGTGATTTGTTAACTCATCAATTCTAGTGGTGGAAAAATTACACACTGACATGACATCAAAGTCAAAAGTTTCTGCGTTAAGCTGTTCTGTTGTAATCCTGGGAGATATGGATAAAGTATCAGCCAGATAGAGCAAGTTGCCTTTAGTGTAGACCGTTTTGAAATTGTACTTTTGCAATTTGAGCATCATTCTTTGTAATCTCACTGGAGTGGAATGCATAGGCTTCTTTAGAATAGCAACTAGAGGTTGATGATCAGTTTCAATCTGAAGAGCTCGACCGTAAATATAATCATGAAACTTGGAGCATACAAATACTTTTACCAAAAGTTCCTTCTCAACTTGAGCATACTGCATCTTAGTTTGGGCTAGCATTCGAGATGCATAAGCTACTGGTCTAACCTTTTGAAGCATAACTGCGCCTAGACCAAATTTTGAAGCATCACAGGAAAGTAACTGGTTTGTTCACATCATAGAATCTTAATGTAGGTGGGATGGCAATTTTCTGCTTAAGGTCTTCAAATGTCTTCTGGTGCTTTTTCATCCAGGACCATGCAACATTTTTGCATGTGAGCTCTCTTAAAGTTGCTGTCATCTCGCCGAAGCCTGGTATAAATTTGCCTAAATAGTTGACCATGCCCAGAAAACACTGTAAAGCTTGCACATTATCTGGTGCTGACATTTCAAGAATAGCTGCTTGTTTGGTCGGGTCTGGTCTCAAACCCTGTACTTGTAAACAAATGTCCTATGTACTTAACTTCTGGAAGTATGAATATGCACTTCAGAGGACTGAGCTTCAAGTTTACTTCAAGTGCTGTGTCTAGAACTTTCTAGAGGTTTCTGTCATGCTCTTATTCACCATTGCCTCTAACCAATAGATCGTTTACTATTATGGCACAGGGATAACACGAAAACATTTGTCCCATCGCATGCTGGAAGACTTCACTTGGAGAATTTATTCCAAATAGCATCCTTAGGAATCTGTATCTGCCTAACAGAGTACCAAAAGTAGTTAGAAATGAGGATTTGGAATCCAGCATCACTTGCCAAAATGAACTCTTTGCATCTAAAACAGAAAATACAGTGGTATTCGGTATTAGAGCTCCAACCTCTTTGACTGTGCACATTGGGTGATATGGTGTTTTTAATGCTTTGTTCAAATCTCTTGGGTCAATGCATATTCTGATTTAATCTGAGCATTTTTTGTGAGCAGCTACCATGGACGACACCCATTCAGTTGGTTCTGTGGCTGGACAAGTCACACCTTGCTGCACCCTTTTATCCAGCTGAGCTTTAACTTTATCTTGCATAGCTATTGGAACTCTTCTTGCTGGTCTGACTACTGGAGTGACCTCTGGGTCTAACTTCATGGAATATACTACTGGAAGTTTGCCTAACATGTCATCGAAAACATCAGCATACTGTGAGAAAATGGCTTCTGAAAAATTAAAAGTCAGAAATGCACCTATGTGATGAACTACTTTAGCAAAAGAAAACAGAATCACTTTTATACTGTCTTTGAGATCCAATAAAGATTGCACTGGCCTTCAGCCTATTGGAATAACAAGTTATAACAGTTCTCAGCCAAATAACATGAAACTATCACTGAACCTTTCGTTTGAATTTCTTCACCTCCATAAGCAACAAGTCTCGCACTACTGGTTACAGTGAGTTGTTCGTTAGTTCTCACTCTAGCAAATATGCCTGCTGATATAACGTTGCACTTTGAACCAGTGTCTCTTTTGAGCTCTGTGGATTTTCCATTAATCCTGACAGTACAAAACACTTCACTTCTTGTTAATATGTTTAGTGCATCAACTCTTTCACCAAGCACTGATACTTCATCTACATTGAAAGCTGACTGCTTCAGCTCTCCTTGATCAACTTGCCTTTTTCTCTGACCTTTCTTTACAACTATGTGAGGCTTAATTGATTTGTAAAACTTTTGGACATGGTTCCATTTTTTACACTTGTGACATTGCTGACCAAATGCTAAGCACTTCTCTCTTTTAGACTCATGGTTCACACCACAATTGTGACAGTTAATAAAGCTAGATTTGGGTTTTTCTGATTCATGCTTATACTGCACTGAGCTGGTGCTGGAGCTTGCACCTTTCTTGGAACTTTCTAGAAAACCTCGTGGCTTCTTTGGAAACACTGTACCTGCCACATGCTTAGGCCTGCTGTTGTTTGGCACATGTTGCTTACTATCTATATGTGCTCTGGAGCCAGCTGAAACCATGCTTTTGTTATTCGCAAGCATACCTTGTGTTTTTCTGTCACCTCATGGATTTGAGAAATCTCTATGGCCTTGCTCAATATTAAATCACTGTCTCGAAGTAAAATTTTCTCACAGCAGCAATGTTAACACCACATACAAGCCTGTACTTTATTAGCTCATCTTTTAAATCACCAAACTGACTCATTTTAGCTCTGTTTCTCAAGTCAGTTATATAAGCTGCAAATGTTTCCCCTGGTTTCTGATCTCTTGTGTAAAACAAATGCTTCTCTAATGTAATAGTCATCTGGGGATACACATTTCTCTGAACTTGCGCTTCAAACACTCGGGAGTCTTCCCTTGTTTCAGCTTGTACAACAATATGGCAATCCACACCTTCTCCTTCATACACTGCTGGTGCATACACAAATGAACGCTGTCTTTCTATGGCCTCTGACATTGCTAGGTTTAGCAAAATGAATGCCATTGTGCATACATCTCTTGCTGCATAAGCTGCTTGTATAAAAATATTGTACTCTTGCTCAAATATTCTCCAGTTCTCTGCAAAATTCTGATCAATTACAAGTGGTAGGGGTTTTCAAAATCTGTCTGCCATATTAACACATACCAGCAAAGGGTTTTGCAAATAAGCATAAACATGTACATATGCACATATGCCAGAACTACTGCCAGTAATTGTCCATTGCCTTTGTACTCTGAACTTATACCTTTGTTGGGCTTTTCAGAATTATGCGAATAAACAAACTCGTTTTACTTTCAAATAACTGGACTGTGCGAAATAAACTTCTCGGGCATTATCGTACCTTTGTAATGTCATGGTAAGGGCAAAAATGTTAAAATCATTTATCATCACTTGCTAAAGTAATTTACCATAATTTTAAGAAAGATTCAAGAATTTTATGATGCAGTTGAATAACTCACGAGCACTGTAATCCTCTTGTATTGTCGTCTTTTTTAAGTAAACACCTCTTATCATTGAAAGAAACATGCCAAGCAACTGCATAATGCCAATAAATCGAACATCTGTTGCCTTAAACTCAGTAGCTTTTTGAAATAGTTGCATTTTGTGAACAACTGCATACAGCACACGTAAATGTCCCCAAAATGGCGGTACCTTGCTAAGCAACTCTCTACATTACAAAAAGCACTCTGTAATGGCGATACTTTGCGAATAGACACACCCAGCACAATAATTTTTTGAAATGGCTATACTTTGTATTGCACGAAATAGTTGCACTTTGTACACAATAAACTTTTTGAAATACATGCACAGTAATAAGCACACACTATAAGCACTTTTACACACTTTGAGATACTTCAAATAACTCTTACGCCCTTGATACAAAACAAAGCTGTAGTTATGCCCAAGTGCAGCACTTTGCCAAAACACATACAGTTGTCATGGTTTATCTTTGCTTAATGTGTCCTTTTTCTTTCTTACTATGTTCGTTTTGCTCGTTTAAGCCCTGTTTTGCTCCTATTATGCTTTTCATGTCTCATTTAACTCTAAACATGCCCAACTTTGCCTTAAACACACTCATTTTGCTTTAAACGTGCTCATTTTTGCTTTAAACATACTTGTTGTGCTTTACAGTTAATCATTTCATTGAATACCCTTATCTTAAACATTTTCTTTAGTTAACAAACCTTTCATACTTTCCGCTTGCCTGATAATGCAGTTTGTGCCTTTGTAATGCCCCTTTATTGTTTTTCGCATCAAATAAATGGTTCGTGTTATTTCTCATTACCTTTGATTCTTTCTGGCTATGTCTGTGCACTTTTCTCTTGGTTTTACTTTCACTGCCATCTTTGCAACTCATGGCTCTGAATATTCTTCTCTCTTCCATCCCGGTTCTGACACCATGTCACTTTTTGTCTGGGACATGAATAAAGAGTCTTCATGGGTTCTGTTCAAGCAGTGTTATTTCATACAAACACATTACTATTGCTGACTGTTGACTGTAACTTAAGTAACTTATATACAGTTAGCAACTATGATCATGCATGCTCACTCCCTGGCTGCTCCTTCAAAATGGCACTAGGTGTTTGCATGTGTGCGGGTTATATATGTGCACATACAGCCTCACATGCTTCTTAAAGATAAAGTACATAAGTTTTACTATGATCTACTGTTCCTACTTACTGAATAGAGCAAGGCAAGATAATGTGGACGAGTGGTCCTTGTTGTTAGATCCAAGACAAAATAAAGAATGCTGCTGAGACTTCCGTCTCCTCTAATACTAAAACATTATTTCTGGATAGAATGATATCACATATATCTGGTCATCTGTTTCCCATGCTTTCACCAACTTTAGAAGCTGCCAGGATTTTAGCACTTATGTGTTAAAATACACATAGATAGAGCATTGCTCAGATGTGGTGCAGCTGCTGGAAGTCATAAAGCCATAAAACCATTCCACTCTTCCTACAGGAGCTACAACCTATTCTCTAGCACAGACGTTGCATCTCTGGTTCCATTCAAAACTGTGGGATAATATATTTATGGCTTAACCTACAAATTAATTTAATTTCAAGAATATATTTCAAAGTCAGGTGGATTAACCTATTCTCTCCTAATATATGCTGTTACTGTAACTGAATTAAATGTATACATTTGTAATACATGTACATTTCCTTTCCTTCCAGCAGGGCACACTGTTGATGCATTTTAACACAAGCAAACCTTACAAATACATTTTCAGCACAAGCATCTGTACAAATCAGTTGGATTCACAAATGACATATAACTGTTTACAAAATCCCAGCTAGGTATGCTGGCATAAATTATACAACCACTGCTCTACTTCTCCTGGCATGGCTGGCAATACATCCTGTTGTCATAGATGTGATAAAAGCAGTGCCCAGTATCATACCAGACTAGGATCTGTCATACAGTATTGCAAATAATTAACTAAAAGTATAAGCACAGGCAGAAAAAACAGAAGATATGCAGATAAATATAAAGGAGAATAAAGAATTCATTGATGACCCAAAAAGATTTATAGAGAATTGGAAAACAAAGTAAAAGGATTAGACACACCACCAAAAAGAAGAAATAGACTAATTTTGGAGAAATAACTATGAAGACCCTGTGGAACATAACAAGATGCTGAATGGATAGAAGAAGTAAAAGAATCTGTAAAAAGTTCAAATGTACACGTGTGAAATGGGATGAAGTAACAGCCAGAGAAGCTGAAACAAAATTAAGAAAAGCTTCTAATTGGAACCCCCCCCCCCCCCCCCGGCCCAGATGGAGTACCTAACTTCTGGTTATAAGTGTTAACATCTTTACTTGAAGTTTTAGCCTTGAGTAAGCACTACTTTATATGCACATCCTAAACAGACAACAGCCAGGTTAGCAACAGGAAAACGATTGTCTTCCTTAAGAGCGAACATGTAAGCCATCCTAAAAGTATAGACCAATAACTTGCCTTCCAACAATGTATAAACTACATACTGGAATTAATGCTGACAAGAGTTTATAGTCTTTTAGAAGAAAAGTCAGCCATGGCAATAGAACAAAAGGGCAACAAAAGAAAGTAATATGGAACAAAGGATCATTTGTTGCTAAATAAAGTTATAATGGAGAATTGTAAAAGGGGAAGATTCAAAGTATGGCATAGACATATTACAAAAAAAAGCATTTGACAGCATCCCATATTCATGAATAAAGGAGTGTTTGCAGCTGTATAAGATACATCCTACATTGATAATTACATTACAGTGAGTATGAAAGTGACAAACGAATTTGCAATTAAGTCATGACAAAGGGCAAACTATTATCCCAGGGATAAAAATTCAAAGGAGAATATTCCGGGATGATTCTTTGTCACTGCTGTTGTTTTGTCTTGTCCTTAACCTATTAAGCTATTTGCTTAGCAGATTGGGTCTTGGTTATAATTTGGCTCCTAGAAAACAATCTTGCTTAAAGACATCTCATTTTGTTTTTGTGGTTGACTTAAAACTTTTTAGTTCATCAGATGAGGAGTTAAAAGCACTACTGCAAGTGGTTAAAACTTTCTCAGATGATATAATGATGGCATTTAGACATGATAATTGTGTGAAAGCAACATTTAAAGTAGGAAAGTTGCAGTACCAAGAAAATATCAGTTTGACAGGAAAATTATATAAAGGAACTTGAGCAGGAGGGCGTGTATAAATGTTTAGGAATTAATGAAAGACTGGCAATACAGTGTCAACAAATACAAATAAAACTCAGTAAGGAATACTTCAGAAGACTAAAACTAATATTGAAATCAATTGACTCTTAGAAGGCTGTGTAAGCCGAGGTGCTAAGTGTTTCATTAAATTCGCTTACTTCTTGGATTGGTAGTCTTGATGGTATTTTATTATCTTATTTTTTTGTTTTTTTAAGTTGTACTTATTATTGAAATCATCCCTGGCAACTAGAAATAAAGTCCAAGTTATAAACCAATTTGCTCTTTCTGTTTTAACTTGCAATTTTGATTGACTAGCCCCAAAAGGCATTGGATCATTCGGACAGAAAAAAAAAAGAAAAATGCTTCATGCTTATATATCCCTCACTCTGAAGGAGGTATGGGCCTCCTTGAAATTGATTGTATGTATTGATCTGCGATTGTGGGACTGCATACTTATCTGCCGAGCTTGTCAGGTTTAAACCTAGTGAAAACATGACCTCTCTGCTTAGTTTAACAGAAGTACTCAGGTGTCAAGCAGGAATGGAATTCAAACCAGAAGTAGACAAAAATCAGACAACAACTGAATGTGCCAAAAAAACAAAAGAAAGAATATAAGAAAAAAGGATCAGATGAGAAGAAATGAAAATGTGGAAAATCCGTAAATATTGTGCAAAGTATAGAAAACTCCTGGAACAGCCTCATGTTGATCAGGATCTAATGCAGGAATGGTTAAGGGGAAGTGAATTTAAACCAAAGTATGAAAGGTTAATATTGGCTACCCAGGATAGTGGACTATATACACTCTGGTTTACAAAGTCCATGGAACATGTGGGGGAAACAGACAAATGTAGGTTCTATAAAACAGAAATGGAAACAGTTGCACATCTTGTTGTTGGGTGTGATAATGGCAGATGGCCTGTACACTGAAAGATGTAATAATGTATCAAAGCAACAGTGTTGCATTGGGTATTGTGCAAACACTAGAATATTTAAGTAGCTGAGAAGCATTGGAAACATGATCTACAAAACATTATAAAGAATGATGTTTATATCACATGGAGTTACCCGTTACAAACAGTTCAATAAACAGATGCAGGAAAACCAGATATAGTAGTCCATAAAAAGAATTCAAAAGTAGCATTGAACATTAAAGTTCCAACACCCAATGATTACAGTGTATTACATACAGAGAGACACAAATTCATACAATTCCATGATTTGCAGGTAGAAACGAGAACAATGTGTGAAGAAAGATACCCACAAAGTTCCAATAGTAGTAGGAGCAATGGGTATAATTAAAAAAGAATCTACAGTTATACTTTGATATGCTACCAATGCATGTAACTCATTATGGTTGGGAGATTGGTATAATGGTTAAAGGTATTTACCTTACAGACACAAGGTGCAGGGTTTGATTCTTACATGGGGTAACTGGATAGGTTTAAAATGGCCCATAAGGGTAGTTAGCCTACTACTAACCTATGAATTGCAAGAGGAGTCAGTTATGGGCACATGGAGAGTGCTGTGCAGAGGAGTTTTGGCTAACAGCAAAGATTGAAACAATATTAGTTTCATGAACTTTAATCATACCCTGACATAGGAATGGGGTCCATTCCCATAATGGTATTAGAATCTCAAAAGACTTGTAAAAATTAATCCTTGAGGTGATGTAATCTGTACAATCTTATTTAAACAGAAGAGAATTTGATATTGATCTGATGTCATTCGGAAATGTTTCATTCATTAGTAATACTTGATACATTAACCTGGATATTGCTGGAAGTTCTGTTTTGAAGAGTAGGCATTGCTGGGTCTCAGGTCTTGGCCTGTGGTATAAAATGATAGAAGGGCAGATAGTGAATGGCATAGGTTTTGATATAATAATCTGGGTAAACGTGAATTGAATATACTTAAATAGAATCATCCAGCTTAGCTTGAGTGTTTTCTGATGGCAGTTGGTTTTATTACATCTCTTTAGTTTTTTAGGGCTTATAGCTTTATTAGTAAAATGCAGAACAGCTATTTAACCACGTAGCTTGACTACATTTATACTGATTGCAGTGAATGCTAGAGCTGGTGAATTATTAAGAAGACATTTTGTTAATGTATATTATAAAGCCATAAATCACAAATATTCACTGCATGCCACAGTTTCTGCAATAATTTTATATTTCCTTTCTTAAGAGTCAGAAAGAAGATGCATTTTCATGTGTTGCAAAAAAGCTATGTGGTACTGTAGATTCTTTCTTTATTTTGAGTGACTCAAAGTTTTTAGTACATCTTCTGACAGGTTGCTTATCTGTATATAATCAACACAAAGATTATAAACAATAAAAAAATACATCCTTTTGATTGCATTCAACAACTGATGCTTTTATTTTTCAGGTTCTAGAGACTTGCATGAACAACTGTGGTAAAAGCTTTCATTATGAAGTGGGTAAATTCCGTTTTTTAAATGAGCTAATTAAAGTTTTATCACCAAAGGTAAGCATGCAGCATTCACGAAGAACATCTGTTTTAAACTTCATTATTTTATTAGATTTATATTAAATTGTTACATTTCCGAGTTTAAGTGATATGAATGAGTGGTTTTAAAATGCAACAGGAAAATGCCTAAGAGTTTGTTAGTGAATCAACCTCTCAGCCTACTCTTTATTTATTTTTATTTATGTATTTATTTACATTTGTTTACTGGGAAATTCTGACTGGATGCAGGTCCTTTTTCAGTGGATGCCCGAGGAGAAAAACTCCACATCATATACATGATAAATAGAGATACAAAGTTGCAGCAATAGTAAACAACATCACAGGTTATTGGCTTTAATACAATAACAAGATATTGATTATCAACAGTATATACAGTAAATGTTACAAGTTAAGTTAGTTTCTTGTCGTTTATAATATTAGTAACAAAGTTGTCAGACAAGATTTTAAAGTATGTAAAGATAACTAGCTAATTCTGACTGTGGTTAGTAGTGGCGGTAGTATAGTTGGGTTAAGAGTCTAGGTGGGGGGGGTAAGGGTGAGGGTGTTAGTCTGGATTAGAACAAGGACAAAGCCAGTGCAAATTTAAGTGGAATTTGAGCGCAGATTTGAAAAGGCTGCTGGAAGATAGAGGGTGGGAGATTGTTCCAAAGTTTAGATATGGTACATGAAAATATGGCTTCTCCTGCTGAGTTTTTGGGTTTGATAACAGTGTGTTGATTTTTGTTGCTTGATCTTAGGGGCCTAGTGGAGTGATAGGGTTAGAGAGGGTTTGTACGGAAGGGATGTTGGGGGTGGTTAATAAATTTATGAGCGAGGGTGAGTTGATTAAAGGGAAGGAGTTGTGGGAGTTGTAGCCAGTTTAGCTCTTTAAGGGAGATACAGTGATGGCTGCGGTAGGAGGTTCCAGTGGCAAATTTAGCAGTTATGGTGTAACAAGCATCCAGCTTGTGTAGGTCTGTCTGTCTAAGGTTGGTAAGTATGGGGGATGCATAGAGTAGGGTGTAGATTATCTGGGAATTGGCTATGGAGATTCTAGCCGCCTTGGTTAGGAATTAGTGGCTTTGATTTTCTTGTGAACTTTTTTTATTGTGAGAGATATGTGGGTGTCAAATCTAAGTTTGTTGTCTATTTCCACACTGAGTAATTTTGTGTGTTCTGATGTAGAGGTGATGGTATTGTCTTTGGCGAGAATGTTGAAGTGGGGGTTATTTTGGGTGCTTTGGAAGGTTGGAACAGGAGAAGTTCTGTCTTACTTGGGTTGAGTAGGAGCTGAGCATTGAATAGCCAGCTTTCTACAGAAGAGAATGATTCCTGTGTGATTTGTTGTAGTTCTGGTACAGTAGGGGCAGAGCAGATGAGAGTAGAGTCATTTGGGGGGTTTAGGATTAGGAGTTGGGGGGCTGTTGTAGGGAAGTGTTTGTTTAGAGATGTTATAGTTTCAGTGAAGTGTTTGTTGAAGGATTTAGCAGTACTGCTGGAGGAGGGGGAATGGACAGCTGGACGGTATGAACCTTCTCTGAGTGGAGGATAATGTTAATAGTGGACCAGAATTGCTTAGGGTTGCGGCTGGTAGAGTTTAGGGTGGAGTTATAGTAGAGGGATATGTCTAATTTTCTTTTCTTTTTGGCTTTATTGCGCAGTTCAGGAAATGATTGCCTGAGTTATTCTTTGTTAGTCGCCACTGCTCCCAGGCCTTATCTCTGGATTCATTAGGTTTCTGGTGGTCTTTTTTAACCATGGAGCATGCCTGGATCTGACTTTGACATTTCTTACAGGAGCATGGGTGTTTAGGGTGGAGAGGAAGGTACTGTTGAAGAAGTGTACAGCCTTATCTAGGTTGAGGTATTTTAGTGGTGACCAGTTAATTTTTTGCAGGGAGGAGATGAAGGAGTTGGGGTTGAAGTTGGACTTGTTCCGTATTTGCCTGTGGATAATGGGCTTGAGATTGTTTATGTGGTGCCGAATTAGGAAAGTGGGGGAGTGGTCACTAAGACTGTCAGGTAAGCAGCCTGCTAGGTAAGAGTGAGGGGCTTTGTTGACTAGTATCCAGACAAGTAAGGCATGATTGTTAGGGTTTTTGTTGATTCGGGTAGGGGATTGGATGGGTTAAGTCAACCCATGGAGATTAAGGTGAATGGTTGGAAGATTGTTATTACAGGATAGCCAGTTGATGTTAAAGTCGCCGAGAATGATGGTTTCCTCGGGTAGAGATAGAGTAGCCCAGCTCAAGAGATGGGTGTAATATTTTGCTCTGGATTGTTTTGTTTGGGTTTAGTTTGAGATTGGCATAAAAGATTTCTTCATTTTTGTGGTGAGGGGCAGATGTGTTCAGGAGTTGAATATTGAGGTGGTGTTTAAATATCAATGCTACACCACCTCCTTTTTGGACAATCTGTCTATGCAAAGGATGTTATATTCAGGGGGAAATATTTCCTCACTTTTGATGTGAGGTTTGAGCCAGGTTTCAGTTAGGAAGAGAATATCTGGGGGAATATATGCCTATGCTGGCATGTAATTCTTGTATTTTATTGCATATGCTTCTGATGTTTAGGGACATTATAAGTAGGTCTGTTGTTTTTTTGTTGGCTAGGAGTTGAGTTGTGGGGGGGTTGCTTGGACTAGGGTTTGTGGTTGGGTTAGATTTGGGAGGACCAGGGTTTGGCTGGATGTTTCCAGTGAGGGCTAGTTTATAGATGGTATTTAGGATATGTTTTATGTACATAGTAAATTGCTTATGGTATCTTAGGGATATTTTATTTTTGAGTGTGTTAGGTGTTTGGTAATGGAGTGTGTATATTGGCAGGATGCTTTTGGTGACGGGTTGTGTAGTTATAGTATAAATGTTTGAGGAAGGCTGTTGAGAGAGTACAGTGGAAGCTGTTGGGGCATGTGACTGTGAAGCCTTGGTAGGATGTAATGTGAGCTAGAGCTACGCAGGTTAGGATTGTTATTATATTAGGTAGTAACATGATTGTGTTGGATGTAGGGGGAGGGGTGGCTAGTGGTGTAGCCTAATTGATGGTAATTAGGGGTGGGGTTAAGGCTAAGAATAAATGTAGAGGTACTGGGGGCGGGAGGGAATAGGGGGCAGTGAGGGGAACGAAGTGAGCATAGTGAGCTAGAACCCCCCCCCCCCCAGGCTAAAGATTGCAGGGTAAGTGTCTAAAATGCAAATTGTTAATCTAGTAGGGAAAAGCAGTCTATAGACCTGATTTCAGCTGTGTCCTTTCTGGGTAGATACCTAGTTTGAAGCAGACAAAAAGTGTCAGTTTAAGTACCTTTTTGCCTCTATTTTACAAGTGGACAATTCTAGTGTATCTACTGGGTTACCTTTATTTTGCCTAGAGCTTTATCTTGGTCTACTGATAGCTAAAAAGAAAAAGTTTAACTGGGGAATGTGTTTACACATGATGGGGTTGGGAGCAGCTGTTGTCCCTAGCCGTGGGTAGAGCCAGTTATTTCTGCTTTAGACCAGGTACTTTCTACAGTTGCAGGCTAAGAGTGAAATTTAGCTAGACACCTACAGTAACTTATTTTGAAGCAGCGGTGGTACGGCGGTAGCGTTGTTACCTCACAGCAAGAAGTTATCCCGTTTGATTCTCAGCTTGGCTTGGGAGTGCCTTCTGTGTGGAGTCTGCATGTCCTCCCCGCGGTTGGGTAGCGTTTGAAAGACATGCGTGTGTAAATGGGCGTTCCTTCGTTGAAGGTTGGGCGTCGAGCTGGCACCTCAGCGTTTTGTAAAAAAAAAATTAACTGCCAATCATTAGTGGACCGGAGTTCCGCTGTGGTGACCCCTTACCGGGAAAAAGCCAAAAGGCAAACAACAACAACATACAGTAACTTATTTTCTTTTTAAAGCCCTTGAGTCCTTGTGCTGGTTTCTTCACTGCAGATATGGTAAATGGCCAAGGATTCAGCAAGTGGGGGACTGAGAGAGAACCCATTCGCAGGGACAGTAGTCAGTAAATGAAAAGGTGGAGACAAAAAGAATTATTATGTTAAGGTCTCTGAAAGGGGAATAAGGGAGAAGTGCTGTAAAAAGTAACTGAAATAATAAAATGTTAAGTTGTCAATCTCGCCTTCATTCTTGCTTGATGGGTTCGGAGCCGATCCCTCGGCTCCGACTCGGCACTTGCTAAGCTCGAGAGTCACTTTTACCAGCTCGAGGCAGCCCCATATCCCATGATGCAAGACGGTAAGTACCCAGATCTCGTTTTCCGCTTCGCTTATGAGGTCCTCCTTTTACCAGCTCCTGGTAAGTGATTCACTTTTTGGATATTTAAGCCCCTTTTTCTTAAAAAACCCTTAATTATTAGTTATTAGTTAATTTTTTACATTTTGTGACAGAAAATCCCTGTCTTTTCTAATTTATTTTAGTCAAACTTTACCCATCCCATCCCCTCCCTGTTAGGGTGTGTGTGCTTGTTTAGAAATACCTTTTGGTATTTTATTTAAGTTAATTTTTTGACTGGTGTGTGTGTGTGTTTGTGTAAAGCACCATGTCAAAGGAGAGGGTCTCAGGTTTTAAGAAGTGTGACTCGTGCTGTCAGAAGATGTCTCTGACAGGCGGCCACACTTCTTGCCTGTATTGCCTGGGGCCTCTTCACCTGCAGGACTCCTGTGCTATTTGTCATTCCTTCAGCCAGAGAGTCCTGCAGGAAAGACGCAACAAACTGATCCTTAGGGGCCTTCTTAAGCCGGAGGGCTCTCCGGCTAAGTCGGCTCCATCTAAATCAGTTAAATCTTCCAAGGCCCAGGCTTCTGTATCTAAGCCTGCGGCCTCGGCTCCGACTTCGTTCAGTCGAGATCGGCTCCGGCTGGAGCCGATTCTGGCTTAACAGCCTTCGGCACCGATGGCTATCGGTGCCGAATCTGTATCGACCGCCGGTGTCGGCTCCCCTCGGTTCCGCCACCCCCGTGGCACAGGCATCGGTGTCGGCTCCGATCGGCTCCGACACCGTTACTTTGGTGGCTGTATCGGCTCCGGCTGGAGCCGATACATCGAGGCTTCCTGTCGGCTCTGAGAAGTCGGCTCCGACAGGATCTATAGTATCGGCTCCGATGGCTCATTCCAGGAAGAGGTCGAGGTCTCCTTCCTTGGAGCCGATACTTTCGGCTCCGGCTTCACCTCTTCTTTCCGAACGGAGCCATCGGAGCCGATCTTCAAGGTCATCCAGACTGTCAGATCATGACCTAGAGAGAGTGGTCAGTAGATTACTTAAGTCACAGGTACTGGCCCAAATGTTACATAGTCCGTCTCAACAGACGACTGTTGGTCCACACCCCATTACAGTTCCTCCTTCAACTCTACCCCAGAGCTTGGAGTTGGAGTCTTCGGGAATGGTTACTGCTACGGCTGGAGGACGGATACCCCCTCTGTTCCTTCAGCCTCTACTCTTATCTCCTCTTCGAGACCTTCCTTAGAGGGATTCCGTGGTCGGGCTTCCATGGTCTCCTCGGAGGGCGTGAGTGGCATCGGACCCTTGTCCGAACCCGCTCTTCCCCTTGGAGCCTCGGCCTTGGTGAGCTCGGCTCCGACATCTGCCTCGGAGGCTTCCCTTTCGGTGGTCCCTGGAGTTCCTAGCTCTTCGGAGCGGGTTCTCTCGGACCTGCCTGGGAGGAGCATTCGAGGTGATGAAGAGTGTACTGGCCACTGGTATCAGTCAGCAGTCTGTTCCCGTAGCTCCTCCCTCTATAGTACCTGTTGACATCTCTGCCACTTCTCTTGCTACAGGACCCAGAGATCCTCCGCCTCAGGTTTCCCCATTGGGAATTTCCCCTCTTCCGAGGATTCTCCTGATGTTTCGGGAGATCCTCCTAGGAAGAGGACTTGTAAGAGGAAGCATGTAGACTCCCTGAGTCTGTCACTGGATACTGACTTTGATGAGTCAGAGGGATCCCTAGATCCCCTCTGAGGATGTCTCCTTCTCAGACATCCTAGAACTCCTGAAACAGAGGGAAACTGGCCCACCAACAATCCCTCTGAGGATGAGTCAGTATACCTCGAGGCGTTTGGATCTCGGCCCTCCACCTCCTGGGTGTCTCCGCCTTCGACCCCTTATGCAGGTTATTGCTCGAAAGGCGTGGACAGCTCCTGACTCTGTAGAGCCAGTCCCTAGGAGGCCTTCAAAATTTATCACTGCCCCGGGTGACAAACAATTCCTCACTAAGGGTGTCCCCGCTGATGCCATGGTGGTGGCTGCGGCCACCAAAAAGGAACTTGCAGATCCTTCCGTGCCCGTCCATCCTCCTAATAAGGACTCTAGGACCATGGATAGGCGGTAAGCGGATGTTTTCCTCAGCGACCTTTGCTATGCGTTCGCTGAATTACCTATGTCACTTCACCAGACTCCAGAGGGATATCCTTAAGGAGCTGGGTGAAGTAGTTCAGGATCCTACGGCTGCTGGGGCTCAAGAAAAAATTGCTTCGCAGCTAGGAACCCTCAATTCCATTGCAAACTCCTCCATGCGGCTAATATCTTATGCTGCGGATGGAGCGAGTAGAGCCGCAGGTACAGGTGTGGCTCTTAGACGCCAAGCCTGGATGCGGCTATGTGATTTTATGGATCCCTTTAAGGCGTCCTTCACAAATTCTCCCTTTGATGGGTCAGCTTTGTTTGGCCCTCAGGTGAAGGAAACCTTGACCAAGTGCGAACAGGACGGCAAGACTCTTTCTGCTGTTGGAGTCCGTTTTTCCACCCCTTCTAGACCTTATCCCAAAGGACAGAAAGGTGGGAAAATGTGGTTCCGTAAATCCCAAGGAGTCACGCCGGATTCACGTGGTCAGTTTACCCCTAGAGGCAGAGGGGGTAACAACAACAGATGCCGCTCTAGAGGCAGAGGGGGTCCGAAAAACCAGGGAAACAGGGAGCCTCTCTCTGACAAGCCCTTTCAGCATCCCTGAGGTGTTGCCCGGCTGTCCCTCCTTGGAGGCAGTCTGGGGAAGATTATCACTGTACCCAGAAGCCTGGCATTCCCTCACTCAAGACAGATGGGTACAGTCGATCATATCCAAGGGTTACATAATTCCTTTCGAGGAAAGTCCCTTCCCCTCAAGTTCCCTTCCAGATGTACCACCCGGTCTAAGGGAGATTGCAGAGTCAGAAGTCTCAAAACTACTGCAAAAAAGAGCCATTCAGCCAGTTACAATAGACCATTCAGAGCCCGGAATCTACTCAAGGTTCTTTTTGGTCCCCAAAAAGACGGGAGACTGGAGACCAATATTGGATCTCAGCAGACTCAACAAGTCTGTCAGGAAGACAAGATTCCGAATGGTCACTCTTCAGTCAATTCTGCCCTTCTTACAGAAGGACAACTGGATGTGCTCAATAGATCTTCAGGATGCGTACTATCACATCAAAATTCACAGACGCTCCAGGAGATTTCTCCGCCTTCGGCTGGGGTCCAGTCATTTCCAGTTCAGAGCCCTGCCCTTTGGTCTCACTACAGCCCCCAGAGTGTTCACCAAATGCATGGCAGTGGTCACGGCTCACCTGAGACGTCAAGGATTCCAGGTGTTTCCATATCTCGACGACTGGCTCCTGTCAGCCACCATCAGGCATCAGCTTATACAAGCCAGGGATTACACAATAGACCTTTGTTCTCATTTGGGCATCTCAATCAACTTCGAAAAGTCATCCTTATCGCCCTGCCAGTCTATTACCTTCATAGGCGCAAACTTAAACACTGTTCGGATGTCAGCTACCCTTACAGATCAAAGAGTTTCAGACATTCAGAGTCATGTCAGGATCATTCTGGCCAGCAAGAAAGTACAGGCCAGAATGGTTCTAAAGGTATTAGGTCTCATGGCTGCGGCCATTACTCTTCTTCCCCTGGCTCGATTCTACATGCGCCTTCTTCAGTGGATGCTGTTCACACAATGGTCATACCAGCAACTTCCAATGCATCACCAGATTCTGGTGACACAGACATGCAAAGAACATCTTGCTTGGTGGATCACATCGCCTCAGGTTCACCAAGGCAGGTACTTTGTACCCCCATCCCCGATAGCCACTGTCACCACGGATGCCTCCTTGATCGGGTGGGGGGGTCATTATCAGGGCAGGATGGTTCATGGGACGTGGCAGCCGTTCGAGTACCATCTGCACATAAATGTCCTGGAGATGAGAGCAGTGCTTTTAACGTTGCAACCCCTCAACGACTTTCTTCCCGTAGGGACAATTGCAGTCCACACAGACAACATGTCTGTAGTTTGGTATATCAACAAACAGGGCGGAACCAAGTCCTACCCCTTGTGTCGAGAAGCGCTCAGACTATGGCAATGGGCGATCTCCTCTCATCGGTTTCTGGTAGCAACGCATATCCCTGGGAAAACCAACATTGTAGCGGACAGATTGAGCAGAGCTATTCTCATGCCTCACGAGTGGTCTCTCAAGCAATCTATAGCGGAAGAGATTTTTCTGGAATGGGGTCGTCCATGTTGCGATCTTTTGCTACTCCCCAAAACAGCAAATGTCCAGACTTCTTCAGCCTCTTCCTCTATCAGGCCATCCCCAGAGACGCTCTGACCCAGGATTGGCCCCAGGGACTTCTTTATGCCTTCCCTCCATTTCCTCTGATCCCTCAGGTGATCCAGAAAGCTACCGTTTTGAGAGCCAAGTTGATTCTCATTGCCCCTTACTGGCCTCGACAAGTTTGGTTTCCGTTCCTCCATCATCACCTTTTGGTGCAGCCGTGGCATCTGGACCCAGTGCCAGATCTTCTGATTCACCAATCGGGTCAGCTGCACCGGTCAATCCCTTCTCTCAACCTCACAGCATGGTTGCTCCACTTCCTTCCTTAGCCAGGCTTCCTTTGATCTCTAACCCAGTTAGAGACATCATAGTAGCTTCGCTAAAATCCTCTACCAGGAGGATTTATACAAGCAAATGGAAACGTTTCTCTTATTGGGCTAAGGCCCAGAATATTGATCCTTTACTGCCCCTGTTCAGGCAGTCCTGGACTTCTTAGCAGAGATTTTTCATGCAGGCTCCTCTTCTTCCACAGTCAGAGTTCAATTGGCTGCTATTTCCAATTTTCATGTCGGGATAGCAGATCATAATATTATGTCCCATAGGCTCTGCAGGGCCTTCTTGAAAGGAATTTTCCTACTAAAGCCTCCAATCAGGAATCCTCCTCCTCAGTGGGATCTAAATTTAGTGCTGACATCCTTGATTCTTCCCCTTCGAGCCAGCTGTTTCTTGTTCCCTGAAATATCTTTCTTGGAAAACTTTATTCCTAGTGGCTATTACATCTGCCAGGAGGGTGTCTGAACTTCATGCTCTTTCGGTTCGACCCCCCTATTTGGTTTTTCACAAAGACAGAGTATCTTTGAGAACTAACCCAACCTTTTACCTAAGGTCGCTTCAAAGAACAATTTGAATCAATCCATTGATCTCCTGTATTTTTCCTAACTATTCAGATAGAGCTGAACAAAAGCTACATTATCTTGATGTCCACCGTCAACTTAGATATTATTTGGACAGAACAAAAGTTTAGAAAATCTGATCAACTTTTTGTTTCCTATGCGGATAATAAAAAAGGCCTTCCTGTTTCTAAAGTGACCTTGTCCAGATGGCTTTCTTCGGTCATCTCTGAAATTTATACGCTCAGGGGAAAACAGCTGTGCTCAAAACCTAAAGCACATTCAACTAGGAGCTTAGCTACTTCTACAGCCTTTCAAGCTAGACTTCCTTTGGACACTGTTTGTGCAGCGCCACTTGGGCTACTCCTCACACCTTTGTTTCCCATTACAAATTGGACTTGGCCTCCAGGGACAGAGCCAGTTTTGGCTCTACAGTCCTCAAGAGTTTGTTCCATTGAGCCACCCAGGATAGAGGTGCTAGGGGCGGTCCCATCAAGCAAGAATGAAGGCGAGATTGACAACTTAACATTAAGAAGTTATGTACCTACCATAACGTTCCATGTTAGTTGTCTTCTCTCGCCTTCTTTCTTGACCTCCCTCCTTCCCCTGGCCTGGACAGACCTTGTTATAAGAAACTGTTATGCTGAAGACCATTCAGACCTGGTCCTTCTTCCATCTGTAAGTTTTCTTTCTTCCTTTGGGAAGTATTTTATGCTTGGTGCTATTGCCCTTTGTCAGCAAACGAGATCTGGGTACTTACCGCCTTGCATCATGGGATATGGGGCTGCCTCGAGCTGGTAAAAGTGACTCTCGAGCTTAGCAAGTGCCGAGTCGGAGCCGAGGGATCGGCTCCGAACCCATCAAGCAAGAAAGAAGGCGAGAGAAGACAACTAACATGGAACGTTATGGTAGGTACATAACTTCTTATTATCACCCAGGCAGGAAGGGTATTGGGTTTAAGAGTAGCAGCACGTTACACTATTTACACAGGTACAAAGTGTTTAGTAAAAAGACTCAGGCAACTGTTGTGCATTCGAATATGAAGCCCTTGACATTAAAAAAAACACCTTACTTAGTGTTATGTACCGGATATGTTAGGTAGCTCATGAATTTAAAGAGACAGTTCTGTCGCAGATATAGCAGTAGTAAACTATCACAGCAATTGTATATAACAGTACTTAAATATCGCAATACAGACATTTACATATCTACATTGCTATAATATTTCTCATGGTACAGCAGTTAAAAAACTAAGGATCGCTCTCATTTGGCAGCAAAACAGGATTTTTAGCCATAATATGATGTTCTGTATTTAACTTATGCTTTCCTTCAAAATGAATCACAGAACACTCAGTCAGACTGCTTAGCGTCTATGTTAACTAAAAAGTATGTACTAAACAAAAGTGATGAGGAGTAGCAACCCAGTTTGATACTATAGCATCTGTAGGTGCTAGCAGCACGAAGCACACTAAGCACCAAGTCAGACTGGAAAATGATACATTGTAACACTTTGTCTACAACTTGTATAAATAGGAGACCAGTTCTGCAACAGTAGCAATGCTGACAGTAACAAATCAATAGAACAATTGAGTTTGTAGAGACCTTAGCTGCAATATAAAAAGTAAAGCTCAAACACTTACAATGAGATACACCATGAGCTGAAGGGAATGGGCAGCTGCTGTGAGTAAGCTAAGATGGTTCCAGGGGTTTAAAAAAACTTTGCTGGGACAATATTGGAGGAGAGGGAGTGAGAGTGGTCACAGGTAATGTGAAGTAGTTAGTTCTTGTAGAAAATCACACTCAGGAGAAATTGAGCAGCAAATGCTGCAAAAAACAATCTATAGACCAACCCCCAGGCTAAAGATTGCGGGTAAGTGTCTAAATAGCCAAATTATTAGGAGTTATTAGAATCTAGTAGGGAAAAACAATCTATAGCCCTGATTTCAGCTGTGTCCTTTCTGGGTAGATACCTAGTTTGAAGCAGACAAAAAGTGGCAGTGTAAGTACCTTTTTGCCTCTGTTTTACAAGTGGGCAATTCCAGTGTATCTACTGGGTTACCTTTATTTCGCCTAGAGCTTTATCTTGGTTTACTGATAACTAAAAAGAAAATGTTTAACTGGGGAATGTGTTTACAGATGATGGGGTCGGGAGCAGCTGTTGTCCCTAGTCATGGGTAGAGCCAGTTATTTCTGCTTTAGACCAGGTACTTTCTACAGTAGCAGGCTAAGAGGGAAACTTAGCTAGACACCTACAGTAACTTGTTTTCTTTTTAAAGCCCTTGAGTCCTTCTGGCTGGTTTCTTCACTGCAAATGCAGTCACTGGCCAAGGATTCAGCAAGTGGGGGACTGAGAGAGAACCCGTTCGCATGGCCAGTGGTCAAGTAACAGGCTGTAACCACATTATTGAAATGGGTAGACAGAAAAGTCACCAAAAATATAAGCTTGCATCCTTGGTTATTCAGCATTAGCTCCTTTGTACCTGAAACGGCCTATCCTTTGGCTCCTGGCTGAGTTCGTTTTATACCACCTCTCCCCATTCTTTCTCCATGCCCTGTAGCTTGTTTCCTAAAGTATTTATTCTTTTCCATTTCACGTCATATAGAGTTGCATGGTCCATGTTTTACTGTGGTATTAATGCCTGTGCTGAACAGGTTTTAGAATTTCTGTCTCAAGATGTGATTGTGAATTCTGCTATATATAATGCTAACATTTATATTTTTTAAATAACTTTTGCCAGATTGTACAGTATGGACCACTTACATTATACATGCATTAGCTTCTTATTCTTTGGAGAAAAAACACAGCCTTCATAAGCGCAGGAATTGAAATTCTTTGGATGCCATGCTTCCCACAGTCCCCTTTTAACATGGAGTGGTGTTAGTGCATCATGTGTTTACTTCAGGCATGCTTGTGGTCATCAGTTTGGTCCCAGACTTATTACTGCATTCTAGACTAGGTGTCATGCCTTTCACTGGGGGTTCTAGTGTGGAAGTAACCTCTGCTGTCATCTACTGCCAAAAGATGAAAAACGCTGGCTAATGCCACTAATACTGCTCATTATTGCCTGACTGGCCTTATGCTAGCTATGTGTACCCAAGTGGCTGGAAGTAGTAACATTTATGTAGTGCATGGAGCACGGTGATTATGCTCTGATATTCTGAAAAAGACAAATAATTTAAGTGCTACAATGGCGCAAAACCCAATTTTAACAAATGTTAAGCACCCCCTGCTTAAATTGTTAAGATTGGGTCTAGTACTGCACTGTAAAATTTGCCAGGATGAACCAGCAAATGACAGTGGCAGAGTAAAAGATTTGGTTCTGCCTCCTATCCACACTGATAAGGTGTCCCTTCC
The DNA here is from genome assembly GCF_019279795.1 of Protopterus annectens. NCBI lineage: Eukaryota > Metazoa > Chordata > Ceratodontiformes > Protopteridae > Protopterus > Protopterus annectens. Next base: position 235,623,254 of record NC_056746.1, read on the forward strand.
TCTTGCAAACATAGAAAGTAGCTAGAATACCAGGATGTGTGTTCATCTGCATTTTCTCTGAAGGATACAAACTCAGACACCCAGATGTATGTTAGTATTCAGTGACTTCAATTCTTCATGATTTGTCTGAAAACCATAGACTCTATGAGGAACACACCAAACAAATGAGGCAAAAATTTGGACATTCTGCAAAAATCTGGACAGTTTTGAGACATGGGAAGATGAGTGTAAACATAAGGGACTTTGCTACACTGTCTTTCTGACAGCGCTTGCTAAGTGACTAAGTGCTTTACGGCTTTGAAAGCCAGCAAAACACTCAGTGTATTTTTTTTTCTTGTTTCCTTTGATTAGTAGTACATGGAGCAGTTAAAGCTGCATGCACTACAAAGAATTATGATCCTGTCTCCCATCATAAACTTTAATTATGTGTTCTGGACATGGATGCCAAGATTTACCTTTAGAGCAGATTTGTTGCATTCATGTCCCAAACACATAATAAACTGGTTATGATTGGCAAACCCAATCATAATCCTCTATGTTAGCTGCAGATTAATAACTGCAAGCTGTTTCTGATGATCTATGCTGTTTTATTATTTGCCCATGTAACCACAGATTATAATAACAGACACATGCCTAGACTATCACCGTACAAACAAGCATCATATGCTTTGTAACTAAATAAATAAATAAATCATCTACATGTCTTGCAGAGCTGTGTTATAAACTTTGTAAAATACTAGCGGGCTCTGCTTCTGTAGCAGGATGATATGATGTTTCATTTTTGTATACTTTTTATGTGAGGACGTGCTCCTCTGCAAAACTGTATCATATAATATCGGACTTTGAGTTAGTGTTTATTGAACAGACTTTTACACAAACCATTGATGTTTGATAACTTTGATAAAATCAGATAGGGTCAATTCACTCACTCACAAATTTCAGCCATAACTGGTATGATAAACTGTGGGTAAATGGAGACACATTCATGGAAACAGGAAATATAGCAAGTCTTCTGGCTGACAAATCCAGCTCCAACTTTAACCCATTTTCACCTCCAGCTGTCCCCTGGAAATACCATCTAATGCAGGGGTGGGCAAACGTTTTGATTCGTGGGCCACATTGAGTTCTAACATTTGACAAAGGGGCTGGAACAGGAGCAGATAGATGGCATGCTTTGAAAACATCACCTCATTGGGGGAAAAATACACATCTTGGGATATGGAGAAAACATGTGCTTTAATTTCCAATGAAAATGAAGAAAAGCATTACAATAAAATCTCTGACTTCGAAATGAGTCTTTAAACACTGAAAATCAAATAAATGACCATTTTATTTTAAAGCACTGAAAGTTCTGTTATCCTTCAGGATATCACCATCACTCTCCTCCTGACTGTCTTTTTTTTCAAAAACGGCAGGAGATGCAGATGTACTTGTCCTGTTCCTTTTATTCAATTTGTTTCCCCGGTGCCAAAAGTCAACAACGACCAGTGCAAGGACGAAACAGTTGCAGCAAGTCAGTCTGTGAAGCGTTATATTTGATCTGCGCGCACTGTTTATTTTAAAAACGTGCGTATCACGGAGACACACACACATTTTAATGGGAGCAGTGTTGTTGGTCTCCTTTTTTAGCCAGCGCATCAAAGTCTGGAGTTAGTTTTGTTGTGGCGATTCTCAGGATGGATCTGATTTAGTTGTCCACTCCTTATTGAACACTCGACATTCTCTGTCCACTTTCCTTTTCTTGGGTCCGCTCATCTTCATAGAGGGGCGGTGGATCAAAGGGTAAAGTGCAAACGTGGAGTAATAGGCCTACGCTTCACCTCAACAAAGCCAATATATCTATACTGCGCCATCTAGTGAGGAAACATCAGAATTGCAGGGGAAATAAAACATTAACAAGGTTAATTTATTAAATTTTTTCAAGTTTGGCGGGCCGAATCAAAACGTTTAACGGGCCGCATGTGGCCCCAGGGCCGTAGTTTGCCCATGACTGATCTAATGCAATCCCTCCAACTGTCAGTAGGGAGCAGGTCTTATATGCACTCTGTAAGGCCAAGAATACAGCTTTGATGGACCCTGATAATATCCCAGGATGCCTCCTAAATAGCCTGAAATATGACCTATCAAGGAACTAAACTATTCAGCCACCAACTCTGCACAGGCTTCGTGCTATGCAAATGGAAGACTGCAGTGACCATCCTTCTATACAAGTGTGGACCATCAGTAGATCCCAGCAACTGTAGACACATTAGTCTGACTAATCTCGTATGCAAAGGCTTAGAAAGAGTTATCATAAAAATGATCAACAGTGGTGTAGGAAACATTCAGACACTGGACCCATCCCAGTTTGGTTTCATCAAAGGCAGGTTATGCCTACTGAACCTGGTGGACTTCTTTGAGAAGGTCATCAAGGTAATGGATGAGGGCAAACCAGTGCATACTGCCTACTTTGACCTAGCTAAAGCATTTGATACAGTATCCCACTCGGGCATTGTAAACTAACTCATGGAATTAGGCATAAACCCCTGTGTAACTCACTGGATAGCCAGCTGGCTCACAGACAGGACATAGGAAGTTAGGATTAGAGAGACAACTCCATAAAGAGGCCGGTCACCATTGGCACCCCCAGGGCTCTGTGCTGAGTCAGCTCCTCTTTGGCATTTATTTTTTGGAAGTCATGGCCAATGCAAGGGCCTCTGGATTACCAAGTTTGCAAATGCTTGCAAGCTAGGAACAATCATAGAACACTCCAAGATACTAACATCTTAGAGGAATGTCTAACACAGACTAATGACTGGTGCCAAAGTCGCAACTTAAAACTCAATGCCAGGAAATGCATAATAGTACCTTTTGGGAATTTGGCTGCTCAGGGAAACTACCTTATTGATAAAACACCCCTAAACGTAGAAACAGTAGTCAGAGATTTGGGGACTAATGTAGATAACAACCTGGCTTTAAACCAACATGTGTTTAAAGTTGTAAGAAAATTGTTCTAGGTCACTCAGCTTGTAACTATGAGCATGGCATCTAGGTCCAGGTAGACACAGTTGTCAGAGATTTGAGACTAATGTAGGTAATAACCTGGCTTTAAACCAACACATGTCTAAGGTTGTAAGAAAATCATTCTATGTTACTCAGCTTGTAAGAAAGGGCATGGCATCTAGGTCCAGGGAAGTCATTATGTCTCTGTACTCGGCCTTCATCAGACACACTCTTGAGTATAACACCTCTTTCTGTACAGACCAGGCACATGCAACAACTGGAATAATCACAGATGTTCCACATAAAAAGAATGCAAGGCATAAACACAATGTCTCATGCAAATCACCTCAAAGCCCTATCTCTATACTATGTAAGAAAGGGCATGGCATCTAGGTCCAGGGAAGTCATTATGTCTCTGTACTCGGCCTTCATCAGACACACTCTTGAGTATAACACCTCTTTCTGTACAGACCAGGCACATGCAACAACTGGAATAATCACAGATGTTCCACATAAAAAGAATGCAAGGCATAAACACAATGTCTCATGCAAATCGCCTCAAAGCCCTATCTCTATACTATGTTTCTTACAGACTGCTGAGAGGCAATTTATGCCTGGCATACAAGGCATCCTTGGATCCTGCTCTGATGGATATTCTGTATATCCAGAAAATAAACAGCACCAGAACTACTAAATTTAATATTTAAAATTTGTATCAGGTTAAATAGGACATGTTGGAGGGACAGGCAGCTGTCTCAGAGAATCCCCATTCTCTGGAATAGGCTTCCCATCCATCTGAAGCGGAGGACTTCCTTAACCCGATTCATCTGCAGTCAGGACCAGTTGATGGGAAATCAGAAATTCACCCCTGGTCTGACACCTGTAGCTCTGTGGTGGATGGAGGTAGCCATTAAATCATACCCTAACTAACATAAACCCCTTAAAATAACCTCTATAATTTGTAGGAATCATTTAGATTGCTTGGCTAGGTGTACAAAGGCCTCATTGGTTGTTAGCCTAGTATACACCTATGAACCTATGAATTAAATGAACAATTTACATTTCTTCAGAATACATGATCAAATACACTTTTCTGTTTTGAAAAAGTATGGCACACATTAACTACAACTCTTCACATAAACTCCCCATTCACATTTCAGGTAAGAGCCAATTCTGTGCCCAGAATTTTTATATATTATCAACTCCGCATGTTACTTAATCTTCTAAAATTATTCTAATACCACATAGCTCTTCATTTCTTACATACCCACTGGAGTGCAACACAGCTGTCCTTCCCTTCACCTTTCTGACATTTGCCCAAATTCCTTAGTAATGGACATTCACAGAATCCTCCTGCCCTTCACTTTGTTGTTATTGTCCACAGTCTTCATGACTGCATACATTTTGTGACACAAAAACATATGCTCAACCGAAGCTTACTTGCCACACTGTATATATTTCTTTAGCATTAGTTATTTGAATCTTTTTAATTTATTGTTTCCTAGATTAGAACAATACAGCTCTACTGTACTCTGCTTCATTTAAGGTCATTTTTTCAAGAATCCATGATTTGAGCCACTGCTTTTTGTAAGGGATGAGAGACAGACACAATTAATATTTTACTGGGACAGTGTACAGACAAATACAGGGAAAAAAATGACAAATCCTGATTTGCATACAGTTAATTACTATGGCAGCAGAAACAATATATTACTATGGATCAACCAGGTAGCTTATGCACAGTAGATATGCAGATGAGATACACAATGCAATTAACAGTGGTAATATGATTCATAAATAGCTGCTAATTTAACCATAGTTGTCTACGGAAATGGATGCATTTGTTAAAGAGTTCCATTTGAAAAAGATTTACTGTGCATCTTTGGAAATGTACCTTATGATCCTTGAGCAATACATCCAGCAAACATGCTTGTGTATGTTACACACACATACACACACACACACACACACACACACACACACACACACACACACACTTCTACCTTGTTTCAGTTGTGTAACTGGTATTTAATTGTCCTGATGCTAACCTAGGAGCACCTTAAGCACTTTCATGTGTTCCTCTATGTGTGTGCTCACGTGCGTGTGTGTTTGTATATATAAACACACACACACACATATATACATATATATATATATATAAATATATATATATATATATATATATATATATATATATATATATATATATACATACACACACACAGTGGATTAAAAAAAAATATATATATGCACACACACACACACACACACACACACGCACGCACACACACACACACACACACACACACACACAGTGGATATAAAACTGTACACACCCCTGTTAAAATGCCAGTTTTTTGTGATATATATAAAAAAAATGAGACCACAGTAAAGCATTTCAAAACTTTTCCCACCTTTAATGTGACCTATAACCTGTACAATTCAATTGAAAAACAAACAAATCTGTTAGGGGAAAAATATAAAAAATGTACAATAAGCTGGTTGCTGTGCACACCCTTAAACTAATACTTTCTTGAAGCATCTTTTGATTTAATTACAGCATTCAGTCTTCTTGGGTAGGAGTCTATCATGGCACATCTTGACTTGGCAATATTTGCCCACTCTTCCTTGCAAAAGCGCTCTAAATCTGTAAGACTGTGAGGGCATCTCTTGTGTGTAGCCCTCTTCAGGTCACCCCACAGATTTTCTATTGGATTTAGGTCTGTGCTCTGGCTGGGCCAGTCCAAAACTTTAATTTTCTTCTGGGTCTGTTATACGTAGGCATGCTTGGTTAAAGGAACAAACTCTGCCTGATCATGTTAAAACAAAGCTTCTAGATGCTCCCTTACAGCAGGATGTTCTTTTTGGAGTTAAAGCAGAACAAGTCTTAAAGAAAATGGAGGATAAGGCAAAATCTATGCAGACAGTCAAAATTTTTCTACAGGTACAGCCCCCTCGCTTCAGGGGGCTGCCAAGAGAGTGTGGCTTGGCCAGATGAGGTGCAAGTCATTGAGTTTGCCTTCTGGTAGTTTGGGACCTGTCTTCTCCTCCCTTCTGTGTTGCAGTGCCCCATTGTCAGGGTTTGTATTGGGCTTGTGGTTATCCTCTGCCTCTTGGACGTCTGTATTTACCCCTCTGTGGTCTGTCAGTAGCTGGAAAGGACCAATTTTTGGTGGCCAATTTCTGCTGAAGTAGAAAATCTTTGACTGTCTGCATAGATTTTGCTTTATCCTCCATTTTCTTTAAGACTTGTTCAGTTTTAACTCCAAAAAGAACATCCTGCTGTAAGGGAGCATCTAGAAGCTTTGCTTTAACATGATCAGGCAGAGTTTGTTCCTTTAACCAAGCATGCCTACGTATAACAGACCCAGTGACAGCTGCTCTGCAGGAAGCCTCCAAAGACTCAAACCCACATTGTAAAGTATGTTTGCCCACCTGTTCAGTTGCATGCAACAGATCCTGCATTTCTTTCAATCCAGACTGTTGAGGGAGTGTGCTCATTTTTTGTTTTAACTGAGACATTAGAAATTGCTGATATTTTAGCATGTGAAATTGGCAAATTAGTGCCCTCATAGCTAGAGTGGCTGAGGTGTAAACCTTTTTCCCCCACCTGTCTAGTGCTCTGGAGTCCCTTTCAGAAGGTACAGGATTTTTTGCCATAGAAGCCTTAGCCCCTTTGGGACCCTGGGAGATAGTCTCTGGATCACCAACAGAGCTTTTATAAAGGAATTTGTGGGAATCAGGCACTCTGTAGTATCTGTCAGGTTTGGCTGGAGCAGGAGGCAGAGAATCTGGGTTCAAACTGGATTCTAAGTAAACATCATCCACAATGTCTAAAACTGGGGGGATGGCAAGTGGTCTGTGCTAGGGGAATAAAAGAAACTCTCTGAGCCTTTTCTTTGAGTCGGAGTAGTCCTGACCTTCCCAGTGAAAATGTTCCCTCATAGTGTGTAAAGATTCCCCAAAGGAGTAGTCTTCAGGAGGAGAAGCTGAGGGAGTAGAATCCTCAGCATCAGAATCTTCATAAGGGGAGAAGGAGTAATCTTGGTCCTCAGAGGAGCCTGAGGAAATAGACACTTGATCAGAGGAGGCATAATCTTCCTCTTGTCTAGGCCTTTTGTCGGGTGGGGGTTGGGAACCCCTGATTAAAGAGATCAAATCTTCAGCCATTTTGAGCATCTGTTTCTTAGGCATGGGTCCTTGAACTGGAGACTGAAGTGCAGTCTTTTTAGGTTTAATAGAAGTCTTAAGCTTAGGATACATTTTTATGGTGAGCGTCGTCGGTCTGAAAACGCCTTCAGAAACTGAAGGTGTTTCTGCAGCACCGACATCTCTTTCTGCAGTGTCGTCGGTAGGGGCTAAACAAAATGGCTGCGTCGGCCTAGCACTCTCCGCCAAAGGCTCTGAGGTGGTCTCAGGTTCCAGATCTGCGGTAGTCAGGGGCTGTGGCGGAGCCTCACTGAAGACCGGTGAACCAGAGACCAGTCCAGCCAAGGCCTCGGAGTCTGGCTTGGGTCTAGGCTGCCTGTCCTTATCCTTGCGTTTTTTTGTGCACGCCGGTAATCGGTTGCTCTGACGGCATTGTGTAGTTAAATTTTCTACCAAAGTAGTGTTGTGCAAAATCAAAGCGTCTTTTAATAGTACGCTTATTAAACCTAGCACAAAAACGACAACCAGTGACGTTGTGGTCTGGGTGTAGGCAAGGTATACAGTAAGAATGAAAATCCTTATGAGGTATTTGCTTCCCACAAGAAATACAATTGTTAACTTTTTCTGACATCGGTCTGAGGCAAGAAAAGTTTCCCCAACTGGGTACTTAGCCTTATTGAAGACTTCGGATCTGAAATTCGACTTCGAAAATCTCAGGTGTCGGCCGACCGGCACTTGCAAACTGCTTCTGCTTTGGGCACTGAGCGGCAAGAAAGACTGAAGAAAATGGCGTTGGATGCAATATATATACCCCTGGCACACTGACGAAAGGGAAGAAGCGACAACAACCGACGCCGGACCAAGACTTTGGAATTCCAGCCGACTGCGGGACCGCCTGACGACAGGATAACCCAAGTGTGATGACTGCAGCAGGGTGAACACTCGAACATCTACATTTATGGTAGGTACAAAACTGTACTTTTCTTCTGGTGAAGCCATTTTTTTGTTGATTTGGATGTATGCTTGGAGTCATTGACGTGTTGGAAGGTGAAATTCCTCTTCATCTTCAGCTTTCTAGCAGACTCCTGAAGGTTTTTTGGCCAAAAGTGACAGGTATTTGGAATTGTTCAGAAATCCCTCCACCTTGACTAAAGCCCCAGTTCCAGCTAAAGAAAAGCAACCCCAAAGCATGATACTACCACCACCATGCTTAACTGTGGAGATGGTGTTCTTTTGGTGATGCGAAGTGTTGTTTTTGCACCAAACATACCTTTTGGAATTGTGGCCGAAAAGTTCAACCTTGGTCTCATCAGACCATAACACATTTTCCCACATGCTTTTGGGAGACTTGATGTATTGTTTTGCAAATTTTAGCCGGGCCTGGATGTTTTTCTGTGTCAGAAAAGGCTTCCATCTTGCTACCCTACCCCATAGCCCAGACATATGGAGAATATGGGAGATTGTTGTCACATGTGGTACGCAACCAGTACTTGCCAGGAATTCCTGCAGCTCCTTCAGTGTTGCTATTAGCAGCCTCCCTGACCAGTTTTTGTCTTGTCTTTTCATCAATTTTGGAGGGACATGCAGTTCTTTGCAACTTCACTGTTGTCCCATATTTCCTCCACTTTTTGATAACTGTCTTCACTGTGTTCCATGGTATATCCAATGCTGTGGAATTTTTTTTGTACCCTTCTCCTGACTGATACTTTGATGCTTTGTAAGCTGTCTGAGATGATGGCTTTTGCTGTAGCAGGCAACTGAGTAAATGTCAGGAAAATCCTACTAGGGCAGCTGAACATTATTTGGGGTTAATCAGAGTCTCTTTAATTGATGGCAGGTGTGTACCCAAGAAGACTGAATGCTGTAATTAAATCAAAAGGTGCTTCAGCAAAGTATTAGTTTAAAGGTGTGCACACTTATGCAACCAGCTTATTTTACATTTTTTATTTTTTATATTTTTTCCCCTAACAGATTTGTTTGTTTTTCAATTGAAGTGTACAGGTTATATGTCACATTAAAGGTGGGAAACGTTTTGAAATGATTTATTGTGGTCTCATATTTTTATATCACAAAAACCTGGCATTTTAACAAGGGTGTGTACACTTTTTATATCCACTGTAGTAGATATGTCTACACACACACACACACATATATATATATATATATATATATATATATATATATATATATAAGGCTACAGTCTGGGGAATTAACCTTTGACATACAAATTGATTTTGGGTGTCCTGATGGGGAATAAATAAATGTAATTTAACTTCCATGAATCTTTCTTCAGAGTGAACTTTCTAGATGAAACGTACCACATAGTATATAACTTCCTTAACTAGTTCATTTGCATTTAAAGATACATTACCACAGTTTCCATCCTTGTTTTTGTAGTGTAAAAATATCACTGTTGAAAGTTTGAGGACAGTAAATGAGATTCTTAGAATTACAGGACTGTATGTGCAAATGGGTACAAGTCTGAAACTGTGGAATCTTGAGAGTATTCCTCTTCCTTCCAGGTACCATGATGTCAGAGTTTATGAGTAACGTAAAACAGTTTGAAGGTGCAACTGCAAATTTTAGAATATGCTTTTGTCTTGTTAAACTCAAAGTTTTGTTTGTAAAGTGTTGTGACTTGAAATATCATGTCTTTCCGTTCCAATAGGGAATCATAAGCTGTCTATGAAGAAGTGTGCATGACATTTCATTGATCGTTTAGAAATTAACCCTAATTATTTATCTGCAACAGATCTCTATGAGGTAACTCTGTAAAACTGCATTCTGTGCCATTCAAATGTCAGTTTATAGACTCAAAGAATAGACCAATGTTTGTATCTCTAGAGCCTTGAATTTTACTTAAGTATAAACAAAAACTGTTCAACAAAAACTCATCTTCAGACTACCGCCATTCTTCTAATCAAAAGTCTTCAACTGATTTTATAAATTGCAAGAAGCAGGGTAGGTAATAATTTTATAATGTTTAAATATTTTGTAAGCTACTTACAGTAACTGTACTCACATTTTCATAGCATTTTTGTTCATTTTGTTGTGAGCTTTCATATATGGCTGAGCAATTGTTTTCACAATACTTTGTTTTATGGACATTTGCATAAGTATAAAATTAATGACAGTATGCATAATTATGTAAAAAATGATACTTAATATCACTGTAGATATACTAGCCAAGAGTCCAGATATCACATTAGCTGTATTGCCCACCATACAAGCTTTAATCTGACATCCTTCAAAAGTTTATATGTGTCATGGTTTTGTAATTCTTCTTCTTCTTTCGGCTTTTCCCGGTTAGGGGTCGCCACAGCGGATCACCTTGTCCGCACAGTAATTGGCAGTGAGTTTTACATTGTCGAGTTGCCAGCCCGGCGCCCAACCTTCCACAGAAGGCACACTCACACACACACCTAGGGCCAGTTTAGAGTGTCCAATCCACCTACAGCATGTCTTTGGGATGTGGGAGGAAACCGGAGCACCCGGAGGAAACCCACGCGACCACAGGGAGGACATGCAGACTCCACACAGAAGGCACCCCAGCCGAGGATCGAACCAGAGAACCTCTTGCTGTGAGGCGGCAATGCTAACCACTGCACCACCGTGGCCGCCCTTGTGTCATGGTTTTGTAATCATTCCTATAAATATGAGCAGGTGATGTTAGACACTTGAGATATTGATTGGCTGATCGTAGAAAAAAAGTGTGGAGATGTCACTGGAATTTATTGAGTTAATGCTATACTGAGCATGTTGCGGATTGGTTACATCAAATTTAATACTTAATATATTTAAGAGGCATTTTATGTAGATGTAACTTTTCAGTCTTTAGAATCATTTTAACTCTCGAACAATCCGTATGTCTGATTTTTTCATTATTTTTCCAAAGGTAAAGAATTTAATAGGACAATTTATACTGCGTATTTGTTCTTCTTTTAGGATAGTTCTTGTGCTCTACAGCTTCTCATGAAACCTTGACTTGAGGAGTCTGTCTCCAAACATGACTGACATTTCTTAGAGTCTGTTTGCTTTTGTTAGGACTGGGTTATGAAACCTTTGGTTGCTTCTCTTGGAACTTCAGCGTCACTGTATTTGTCATGTGCATTTATGTGCAATTCCACTGTATGGCTTTTGTTCTTCTCCATAAACATATGTGTATATGTGTGTGTGTGTGTGTGTGTGTGTGTGTGTGTGTATATATATATATATATATATATATATATATATATATATATATATATTCACACACACACACACACACACACACATACACACACACACACACATATATATATAGATATAGATATACACATATACACACACACATATATATGGTGTGTGTGTGTGTGTGTGTGTGTGTGTGTGTGTGTGTGTGTGTGTGTGTGTGTGTGTGTGTATACAATTTTCTAGCATACATTTTGCAACATCTATGATTTCCTCTTAGGCATATAGCCACTCTCTATGTTCCTGTGGTTTGAAATTTAGATCCACATTCTTTTTTCTCTCTCCATTTTTGTGACAGCAGATTGTCACATGGCTTTCATTTTTATATCCATTACTTTTCTAACATATCGTCATCTTATTTCTCATTTTAGCCTTTTTTTCTTTAATCGTGTTTTAACTTATACACACATTTCCCTCATTTAATTATTTTAACTGTGTATTAGTAAGTTCTTTTGATCTGCATACATCCACAGTTCTGAATTAAATGGGCTTCGCAGCATTTCAAGGTGAGTGAAACACATTAAACAGCACCATAGCTCTCAGTGTTTTTACTCAATGATCAGGGACAAAGCCAAGAAAAATGAGGGATAAATTCTCAAAATCTGGAATAAGTTTTAAATGTTCCTGTAATTCCCTTTAAAGTTTAATAGAATAAAAGGTTTGCATCCACACATATTTCCTGAAGAATAAAAAGGGTGAAACATTAATGTCTGGCAGTGTCGACTGACTGTAAGTTAATAGAATAACAGGCATTGAATAAACACCTATTTTCTGAAAGAATAAGATGGATGAAACTCTAATATGAGGCATTATTGACTAATAATAACCTTCGGTGCTTTCTTAGAAAATCAAAAAATTATTAGGGGCAAGGCAAAAATATGAGGCACATTCAGGGACTTTTGAGAGATACGAGTCCCCATTTATGTTCATTCATGAGATGTACTGCTAATAAGTAGCAGTAAAGGGAAAATAAATAATTGGAAATAATGGTTTGTTATTAATTATTGCTGGTGCACACTTGGATATCATGTTGGCATGGACTTTATTTTCTGATGTTATGTTGTCTCTATCTTGCCTTCCTTCTTGTTGGCTGGGTTTGGAGTCGATCCTCAGCTCCAACTCGGCCGTATTCTAAAGCTCGAGAGCTTCCACTGGCTCGAGGCTAGACTTTATCCCATCATACCAAGTGGGAGTTACCCAGATCTCGTTTGCCGCTTGAAGCTTCTAGATTGCTGGAGACTGGCTTAGGCTAAATTTTCAATTTTTTTATTATATTCTTTCTGTAATTTCGCAAAATCTTTGAGGAAGACTTTACTGTAGATTGTTAGTGTTTGTTATTAGGATCTCTATCTCCGTTTTTAGGTTCATAGGTTCATACTAGGCTATCTGCCCAAGGGCATTTATAAGCCTAGCCCATAGTTATGTGGCTTTCGCCACCCCTTTAGTTTGAATAAAAACTATGCCTATCATTTTGCTGTGCCTCTGTCAAGCAGTGACACTGAAGTAATCCCTGGGGTATATCTGCAATCTCCCATCCATTGGTCAAGATTCCTCTTGAACAAGGCCAGAGAGGTGCTTTGCCTCACATGTACCGGGATTTTGTTCCACAGCATAGGGAGTCTCTGGGTGATGAATCTGTCCCTCCAGCACGTTCTATTTATAACCGTGTCAAGGTTTAAGTCTCCGCCTTGTGGTTCTGAGGGATCTAGATTTTTGAGGTGAAGCATATTCATCAAATCTGGGTTTGACATGGCCTTATATGTCAGGCACAGGTCACCTCTGAGCAAGCGGTATGAGACTGAATAGAGCTGGAGTTCTTTCAGTCGGGCAGCATAAGACATATTTTTGAGACCCTTTATCCTTTTGGTAAGGAACTTTTGGGGCCTTTCAAGCTGCAGCAGGTGTCTGGTCAGATACATTCGAACGGGGCATTGTACTCAATCATAGGTCTAATGAGTGATGAGTACAGGGGGACGATGACCTCCCTTGATCTAGATGTGAATCCCTTCATGATCAGGTGGGTGATATAGAAGGTTTTCCTAACTACTTTAGCAACATGAGTGTCAAGCGAAAGGCTACTGTCAACCTGGGTCCCCAGATCTCTGATGACTTTTTCTGTGCTCAGTGGATTGCCACCTATATGGTAGCTAGGGGTAACCTTGTTTTTCCGAAGGGTATGACTATGCATTTTTTGGTGTTTAACTTCAGGCCATGGCTCTGGCACCAGTTATCCGTTTCTGTGAGGCCCTTCTGGAGGATATCTGTGTCAGATGTGTTTTCGACTATGGCGCCCAGTTTGCAGTCATCTGCAAACTTTGTCAGCCATAACCCTCCTGTGTTTGCTTGTACTTCAGAAAAGTAGATGCCGAACAAGAGTGGACCCAGGACTGAGCCCTGTGGGACACCACTTGTGACAGGCTTTGAGTCTGACATGGCTCCAGCAACTCTGACCCTGTGGGTTCTGTCACTTAGCCAGTTTGCAACCCATCTTGTGATGTATGGGTTTACATTCAAGCTGATGAGTTTTTGATGATACCTGAGTGGGGTATTGTGTCGAAGGCCTTTGCCAGGTCGAGGTAGGCTGTATGGACTGCCTTTCCCTCATCAATGGCCTTGGTGACTGTCTCGAAAAAGTCAACCAAGTTTAAGAGGCAGGATCTGCCTTTGACAAAGCCAAACTGGGTTGGATCCAAAGTCTGCAAGTTCCCTATGTCTTTATTTATGAGTTCCATTATGATCCTCTCCATGGCTTTGCAGATAAGGCTTGTCAAGCTAATGGGTCGGTAATTTCCAGGGTCTGTGGAGGCACCGCCCTTATGAAGTTGGACCACAGTCGCCGTGCGCCACTCCTTGGGTACGTATCCTGAGGTGAGGCTAAGATTAAACAGCTGTCCTAACTGTGGGTTTAATTCCTCGTTGAGTTCATGAAGCACACAGCCGGGGACACCATGGATGCTGTGTTTTTTGCCTTAGTGAGGGCAGTTCTCACCTGGGCGTTGGAGATGTTTGGGGGGCTACAATCCTCTGGAATAGATATCTCTCCTTTTGGGGAGGGGAGAAGTTTGCACTGAACCTGTCAGCCAGTATGTTGGCAATGTGTGTAGGTTCAGTAATTTTCACATCATTTTGAACTAATTCTGAGCATATCTGGGAGTTTCCTCCTAGGTTTCTAACATAGCTAAAGAAGGCCTTATGATTCTCTTTAGAGTCCTTGGCGATTTTTCTCTCAAAATTTGCCTTGGATGATTTTATGAGAGCTCTTAGTTTTTACTTATAATGATCAAAGGTGTCTTACCTTTCAAGGATTTTGCTCTATCTTGTAGTAGCTTCCTCCTTTTGTTGTAGAGCTTGTTTATGGCTGGGGTCCACCAGACTGGACGCTTGCCTTTGGTACAGAGAGTCTTAGTTTTGTTTGGGATTGCCTGATCCATGCAGTCCTGTAGGTGCTGGTAGAAGGCATTTGTAAGTGATTCAGCGGTTTGAGTAATGTTTACCACTGGCTCAGGGGCCTTAAAGGAGACCACACTAGTTTTTAGAAGTGTGAAATCGGCTTTTGAGAAGTTTTTCACTGTGGTCTTTTTGTTTCAGGTGGGGCGGGATGAGGACCTCCAGCGAGATTAGTTTATGATCTGATCTCACCAGTGAGGGGTATACTTCGGTGTTGAACATTTTGATCCCATGTTCGTGATGATGAGATCAAGTATGTTTTCTCCTCTTGTGGGGATGGTGACTAGTTGTTCCATGGCATTTGAGTTTATGAACTCCAGGAATCCTTGGGTTAGAGTGTTCAGGCTTGAGTAGTGTTCCCAGTCTATATTAGGGTAGTTGAAGTCACCTAGTATGATGGTGTTTGGAGATACATTTATCCCTCCAATGTTTTCAGGAAGGCCATGTGAGGTTCCTGAGTTTGAGAGGGTGGCCTGTAACATGCTACAAATTGCAGAGCAGTCTTGCCTATGGTTAATTGCACCTGGATGGTCTCCGATGCATCGTGCGTTGCCACCAACCTTGAGGTGTGGGTGTCCTTTATGAATATGGACACCCCCCCTCCTTTCTTGGTGTTGTCCGGATTTTGGAGCCGGACGCATGATATGAGGTGAAACCTGTTAGTGCTGGGGTGCTCTCAGGAGCCTTGAACCAGGTTTCTGTCACAGCACAGACATCGATGTTCTCCATATTGAGAAGGGCCTCGAGTGCGTGCATCTTGAGATTGAGACTTCTGGCATTGAGCAGCATTACCCTTAGTTTTTTTCCTTTTTGGTGTTCTAGGGTGGTAGGTTTAGAATTTGAGCCTTGCCTAAAAAAGGCACTATGGGGGTGGCAAGAGCCTTTGCCAATATCCGGAAGCCCAGGGTGGCAGGTGCAAGCCGTCCCTTGAGAAGCAGCGTGGCTTGTCCAGCATGTCATCCCAGGCAGACAGACATTGGATCCCCTTTGAATGACACCAGAATTTAAGCCAATTATTAAAGCTGATCATCTTATCACTGTATTGTGGCATCATTCTAGGTGAAGGTAGGATACTGCTCAAGGTCAGGGTCATACCTGCCTGGGCTACATAATCAGAGAGCTCCTCGATGTCCCTTTTCATGTAGTCCAAGGAGGTATGTCTCAGGTCGTTGACACCAGCGTGGACAATGACTGAGTCGTACTTGTACCTGCTGTTGAGAGACCTGAGTGCTTGCGTTATGTGGTGGATTCTAGCGCCCGATAGGCAGCTTACTGTGACCTTCTCTTTACTCAGTCTGGTGACCTGGACGTCAGTGTGTCTGACTATGGAATCACCAATGACAAGTGTGTCTGGCATTTTGTTTGGCCTTAAGGGCTGTGACTGTTTGACACTCTGACTGTGTGGTCTATGTGTTGC
Organism: Protopterus annectens; assembly: GCF_019279795.1. Taxonomy (NCBI): domain Eukaryota; kingdom Metazoa; phylum Chordata; order Ceratodontiformes; family Protopteridae; genus Protopterus; species Protopterus annectens. The sequence goes on from NC_056746.1 coordinate 235,639,479, forward strand.
ATGTGTTGGGTCGTGAGGTGGTAGTTGTTTGGGTGTCTGCTTTGGTGGCCTCTGCTGTTTTGGTAAATTTTTGATCAGAGCCTCCGAGTATGTCTTTGTGTAAGTATGTGTATGATTTGAAGTTGTGATGGTACCATGTGTGACTGGGTATGTATTGTGTGTGGTTACCTTCTTCTCCTGTCTGGTCTTGCCAGTCCTATGTTGAGAGAGCTCAGCCTCCAGTTTGGCCGTATAGTTGCATCTCTCGCATGTATTTGTGTTTTGTGGGAGAAGGAGAGGATTGTCTGTGTACATGAGGCAGTTGTAACATTGCCTCAATATTCCCAGGTTCACCAGTTGAGCTGGACAGGACACTAGCAACTGATCCCTCGACATACTAGAAGTAGTAGATAAAGAGACTTTCAAAGGACTCTGGGGGAAGTGGGTTTTAGGCTGGTGGGGTACTATCTATAATAAGAGTGCTTTATCAAGGTGCAAGTACTGTAGGAGTAAGTGCTAGGCTTTACAGATAGAGAATAGTCTACTTGGGAATCAAGTAGAGATGAACTTTTCAGTTATAGGATATGCTGGTTAGATCAGCAGTACAGCTCGAGGAAGGTAGTTTTAAGGGAAAATTGGAAGAGTGGAATTTAGATGGCCCAAATAGTTTAACCTTGTTTAACCGCCGCTGCTCTTGTGTGCAACAGTGGTAACTCACATGAAATTGCTTACGCTGCTTAGCGTGTTTTATAGCAGGGGGCTGAAGGGAGCTAGGAATTGGCCCAAAACTACCAATGGACTACTAGTTTCTGGCTGAAACTTCACCAAGTCAGACAAAAAGGCCGCTCAGTGCTTCCCACTCCCACTGGTAAGCAAAGAAACTTCCCTTCTTCCTAATAAGGCAATGGATCAGTGTTGTTGTTGTTCAGGCCGTCATTTTTCCTTCAGGCCTATCTCCCTCCTTTATGAATCCATTTTAGTTGGAGGATTCACCCTTTGCTTTCGGCCCATTTTAGTAAGAGGGTTGCCACTTATTCCCTCCTTCTCCCCTTTCAGCTTAAGGAGTTAGCTGTTTAAGTTAGATGCTCTCCTTGGTTGAGGGAGTTGTTGTTTAACTTAGGGGCTCTCCCCTTCCGTTACCCTCTATGTCTTTCTCTTAAAAAAAAAAAATTTAAATAAATAATAAAAAAAAAGAATTTAGAGATAGTGCTGTTGTTGTGGTTATTGTAGAGTGGCATATTTCCCTTTTTGATACTTGTAGCTGTAGTTTTGTTGTGCTTATTGTTGTTTTTGCCTGTCAATAATGTCGAAAGAAGCATCCAAAGAATCCAAACCTTCTGGATTCAAAAAGTGTGACTCTTGCTCCCAAAAAAATGTCCCCGACTGATGGGCATATTAGCTGCGTTTATTGCCTGGGAGTGGTGCACCTGCAGGACTCGTGGTCCATTTGTCACGCTTTCAATGCTTGAGTCCTACAGGAGCACAAAAACAAACTCATATTGAGAGGTTTATTGAAAGGGCCCTTTGACACACCAGTAGAAGGGAATCAGACAAGAAAACCAGACAAATCCTCCAAACCAGCATCATCGTCGGTTCCGACCTCTGAGCTGTCGAAGCAGAAAGACAAATCTTCCAGTTCGTCAGATCCGAAACCTCTCTGGTCTGACAAGACTTTAGCTCCTGCAGTTCCTTCAACGTCCTCGGAACCGTCTAGGAGTCACAAAAGAACAAGGTCTCCTTCCGTGGAACTGGTGCAGTCTGCTCCACAGTCATTGCTTCTCCAGTCTGTGGCGGGCAGTCACCGATCGTCCACCCACTCCTCTTAGTTGTCCATGTGGAGAGGGTGGTGAAGAGGCGACTGAAGACACCGGCTCTCACAAACATCTTATCGAGCCCAGCCCGTGTGGATGTGGAGCCGACTATTCAAGCCCCCGGATCATCTGTTCCTCGTTTAATTCACTTGAGCTTGGAGCCGGAGTGCATGGAAGTCATTGTGGTGGAACCGTCTGTTCCGAAAACCTCCGGTCTCTCGGTTCCAACATCTGCTCCGATCGCCTCGATACCTCCTTCTATTGAGGGATCTGGGGAGGGGGGGGGCGACACTACTTCATCAGCTCTGAGAGGGGGGAGCAGCATTGGACCCTTGTCCGACCTTACTCTTCCCCTCGGAGCTTTGGCGCAGGTGAGCTTGGTCCCACATCAGCCTCAGAGCCATCACCCTCTGTGCGGGAGAGGTCTCTCGACTCTTCAGAGCCAGGGACCCTCTCAGGCCAGGATTGTGGTGCCTTCAAGGTGATGAGGAGTGTGCTGTCCTCTCAGACAGCTCCTCCCTCGGCTTCAGCTAATTCGCCCCCTATGGAGCCAGTGTCTTCCCTCTCACCACCCCTCCATTCTAAGTGTAGGGAACCAATGCCCCAGGATGCCCCATTGGGTGACCCCCCCCTTCTGAAACCTCCCCAGAGCACCCACCTGAGGAGGTCTCTTTGAAGAGGACATGTAAGAGGAAGCACGTGGACTCCTCTAAGTCTCTGACATCGGGCACGGACTTGAAGGACTCATAAGGGTCCCCACGGGCCCCCTCTGAGAATGTTTCAATGTTAAGTTGTCTATCTCACCTTCATTCGTGCTGGTTGGGTTTGGAGCCGATCCTCAGCTCCGACTCAGCCTTTTTCTAAAGCTTGAGAGCTATTTACCGGCTTGAGGCCTCCCTTATCCCACAATGCTAGGCGTCAGATATCCAGATCTCGTTTGCTGCTTCAGCTATGAGGTTGCGTTTTTTACCGGCTCCAGGTCGTATAATTCTTTTACTACTATTTTTACTGTCAGAGTTGTTGTTATTTTTAGATTTTCTTCTATATTAGTTTTATTAGATCGTGTTACCCCTTTAGACCCCACTTAGGATCTCCTTTTTTCTGTTGTTACAGAGTTTTTTTCCCTTCCTCCCCCTCCCCTCCTTTGGGGTAGTGGTTAGGCCTGTCTCTTTATAGTATTATATATATATATATATATATATATATATATATATATATATATATATATATATATATATATAATATTTTTGTGTTAAGTTTTTTGTTATTTATAACTTTTGTAGTTATAGAGGTATTGTATTGTTAGTTCTAGTGCGTGTGTGTCTGTGTTTAGTGTTTTAAGCACTAGTTTAACTTCCCTTGGTATCTCTCCTATCATGTCTAAAGATAACAAGGTTTCAGGCTTCAAGAAGTGTGACTCGTGCTGTCAGAAGATGTCTCTGACAGACGGTCACACTTCTTGTGTTTATTGTTTGGGCCCCCTACACCTGCAGGACTGTTGTTCGGTCTGTCATGCTTTCAGTCCGAGAGTCCTGCAGGAGTGTAGGAATAAACTCATATTGAGAGGCTTGTTAAAGCCTGAAGGATCCCTGGCTAAGCCTTCGTCAAGGAAATCCTTAAAGCCCGCTAAACCGTCGGCTCCCTGTTCGGAGCCGACGCCGAGCGGAGCGTCTGCCTCCTTGTCGGTTCCGGCCGGGACCGACACTTCGAGACCTCAGTCGGCTCCAAATTGCTGTCGGAGCCTTCTCTGAGCCGAAAGCGTTCGAGATCCCCCTCCTTAGAGTCCGTTCGCTCGGCTCCCAGGTCCCCATTACTACAATCTGAGTGGAGCCATAGATCCATTCCTCTCGGTCCTTAAGTCGCAGGCACTGGCCAAAATGTTGACTAGCCCTTCTCAACAGACTGTGGCTATCCCTGTTTCTTCAACAGTTCCTCCTCCGACTCTACTACCGTGTTTGGAGCCGGAGCTTGTTGGGGCTCGAATTGTCGGAACGTCAGAGCCGATGCCCCACCCTTTGGCTCCTTCATCGGCTCCGATCTCTTCATTGGTTCCGTCCTTGGAGGGATCCGGGTGCCGAGACTCCCTCGGCTCCGAGGGGGTGAGTGGCATCGGACCCTTGTCCGACCCCGTTCTCTCTCTCGGGGCCTTGGCGCAGGTGAGCTCGGCCCCGACATCGGCTTCAGAGCCATCCCTCTCAGTGCCAGGAGGGGTTCACATCTCTTCGGAGCGGGGACCCCCTTCTCTGCCTGATAGGGGCGCCTTTGAGGTCATGAGGAGCATGCTGACTCTGGTGTCGGCTCCGCGATCGACCCCTTTGGCTCCTCCCCCCATGGTGCCTGCGTCAGTCTCTGTCCACCCTCCTGACCCCAAGCGTGGAGAACAAGCGCTCCAGATAGCCCCACTGGGTGTATCTTCCTCTTCCGAGGCCTCCCCTGATCTCTCAGAGGAGCCTCCTCGGAACAGAAAATGTAAGAGGAAGCATGTTGACTCCCCCGAGTCAGTCACCTCTGACACCGACTTGGAGGATTCGGAAGGGTCTCCAAGGTCCCCTTCTGAGGATGTCTCCTTTTCAGACATCCTTGAGATCCTTAAGCAGAGGGGGAACTGGACCGCCCTCAACCCTTCCGAGGACGAGTCAGTGTATCTGGACGCGTTTGGTTCTCGCCCTTCCACCTCCTGGGTGTCTCCGCCTTTCGACTCGCTCATGGAAGTAGTGGCTCGGAAGGCGTGGACAGCCCCGGACACAGTGGAACCAACTCCCCACAGGCCCACAAAATTCATTACAGCCCCGTCCGACAAACAGTTTCTTACAAAGGGTGTCCCTGCTGATGCCATGGTGGTTGCAGCAGCCACTAAGAAGGAGTTGACTGACCCTTCAGTGCCTGTCCATCCACCTAATAAAGAATCTAGGACAATGGACAGGTACGGGAAGTACATGCTCTCTTCAGCGACCTTTTCCATGCGGTCGCTGAACTATCTGTGCCATTTCACCCGGCTTCAGAGAGATCTCTTTAAGGAACTGAGTGATACCCTTCAGGATCCATCTGCTGCTAGGTCTCAGGAAAAGATCAACTCCCAGCTGGCGACTCTTAATTCTATAGTCAACTCCTCCATGTGGCTCATTTCTTATGCAGCCAATGGGGCGAGTAGAGCCGCAGGCACAGGCGTGGCTTTGAGAAGACATGCCTGGATGCGGTTATGTAACTTTGCTGACCCCTTTAAGGCATCCTTCACCAATACCCCCTTCGATGGTGGGCTTTGTTCGGATCACAGGTGAAGGATACCCTTAGCAGGTGTGAGCAGGAAGGCACGACTCTCTCTGCCGTGGGAGTCTGTTTTTGTACTCCTTCTAAACCATACCCTAAAGGTCAGAAGAGTGGGAAAATGTGGTTTCGCAAACCCCAAGGAGTCGTGCCTGACACACGTGGCGAGTTTCCCTCCAGGGGCAGAGGAGGGAACAACAACAGACGCCGCCCGAGGGGCAGAGGGGGTCGGCAAAATCAGGGTAGCAGGGAATCTTTTTAGGACAAACCCTTTCAGCACCCCTGAGGGGCTGCCCGACTGTCCACCCTTGGAGGCAGTCGGGGGAAGATTGTCACTGTACCCAGAAGCCTGGTGACTCCTCACACAAGACAAATGGGTACAGTCTATGATATCTGAGGGTTACCAAATCTCCTTTGTCCACACCCCCCATGCAAACAAATAAGTCCCTTCCAGATGTTCCACCCGGTCTAAGGGAACAAGCAGTACTAGAAATTTCAAAACCGCTAGAAAAAAGAGCCATCCAGCCAGTCCCAGCAGACCAGCAAGCATCCAGGATTTACTCCAAGTTCTGTTTGGTACCAAAGAAAACAGGGGACTGGAGACCCATTTTGGATCTCTGCAGGTTAAACAAATCTGTTCAAAGAATGAAGTTCCAGATGGTCACGCTTCAGTCCATTCTACCCTTTTTGGGTCCGGACATTTGGATGTGCTCCATAGACCTACAGGATGCGTACTACCGTATCAGAATGAACAGACGCTCCAGGAGGTTTCTCCACTTCCGGCTGGGAGCCAGTCACTATCAGTTCAGAGCCCTGCCCTTTGGCCTCACCACAGCCCCCAGGGTGTTCACCAAATGCATGGCAGTGGTTACGGCTCACCTGAGATGGCGAGGATTCCAGGTGTTTCCATATCTAGACGACTGGCTCCTAACTGCTTCCACCAGGCATCAGCTAATCCGAGCCAGGGATTATACCATCCAAACTTGCTCAGAGCTAGTTATCTCCATAAACTTTGAAAAGTCTGCGTTGTCGCCTTGTCAATCTATAACCTTTATAGGCGCCATGTTAAACACAAAAGAACTGTCGGCAAAACTTCCATTAGAAAGAGTATTAGACATTCGCCGACATGTTCAAACATTACTACAATGCAAGAGAATCCAGGCCAGATTTGTTACTGAAAACCTTGGGTCTCATGGCAGCAGCAATCACATTACTTCCCCTGGCTCGTTTTCACATGCAGATTCTTCAATGGATGCTTTTTACCCAATAGTCTTTTCAACAGCTTCCAATGTCTCACAACATAATAATCACCCAATCATGCAAAGACCACCTTTCTTGGTGGATGGTCTCCCCTCAAGTTTTTCAGGGCAGACCGTTTGTACTTCCTCCTCTGGTTGCCACGGTGACAACGGATGCCTCCCTGATCGGGGGGGGGGGGGGGGCATTTTCAGGGCAGGACTGTCCAGGGCACTTGGCAACCCCTAGAGTACCATCTGCACATAAACGTCTTGGAGATGAGAGCGGTACTTTTAGCGTTGCAAGCTCTTCAGGACTCTCTACCTACCGGGACTATTGCAGTTCAGACGGACCATATGTCGGCAGTGTGGTACATTAACAAGCAGGGCAGAACCAGGTACTATCCCTTATGTCGAGAAGCACTCAGACTCTGGCAGTGGGTGATCTCCTCTCAACGGTTTCTGATAGCAACGCACATCCCCGGGAAGTCCAACGTCATAGCGGACAGGCTAAGCAGAGCAATCCTTATGCCTCACGAGTGGTCTCTCAATCAGTTAGTAGCGGACAAAATTTTCCGCAGATGGGGTCAGCATTGCTGTGTCCTTTTTGCAACCCCTCTCAACAGCAAGTGCAGCGACTTCTTCACTCTTTTCCCCCTTCCAGGCCATTCCCCCAGAGAAGCTCTAGTTCACGATTGGCCCCGGGGTCTTCTCTTTGCATTCCCTCCTTTTCCCTTAATTCCAAAACTGATTCAGAAAGCGACCGCTTTGGGATCCAGGATGGTCCTCATTGCTCCTTACTGGCCTCAACAAATTTGGTTCCCATTCCTGCATCGTCACCTGCTGAAGCAGCCCTGGAATCTGGACCCAGTGCCAGACCTTTTGATCCATCAGTTGGGCAGGCTGCACCAATCCCTTCCTCTCTCAACCTCACAGCTTGGTTGCTCCACTTCCAACCTTAGCTAGGCTTCCACATGTTTCTCAGCCAGTGCGCGCAATCATACTTTCTTCGCACAAATCTTCTACTAGAAAGACTTATGCTAGTAAGTGGAAACATTTTTCTTTCTGGGCAGAGGCTAGGAAGATAAATCCCTTTACAGCCCCTGTCCATAATGTTTTAGATTTTTTGGCGGAACTTTTTCGAGCAGGTTCCTCAGCTGCCACCATTAGGGTCCAATTGGCTGCTATCGCAAATGTTCACGTTAGCCTATCAGAGTCCAGTATCATGTCCCACAAACTTTGTAAGGCTTTTCTTAAAGGGACTATGTTACTTAGACCCCCGGTTAAAGATCCCCCCTCCGTGGGATTTGAACTTGATATTAACTTCATTGATTCTCCATCCTTTTGAACCTGCAGCTTCTTGTTTCTTAAAGTTACTCTCCTGGAAGACTCTCTTCTTAGTACCTATCACCTCGGCCAGAAGAGTATCGGAACTTCAAGCCCTTTGTGTTCGCTCTCCATATCTTATTTTTCACAAAGATAGAGTTTCACTCAGGACTAATCCTTCCTTTTTGCCCAAAATACCCTCAGAGACAAATCTCTATCAGGCTATTGATCTTCCTGTCTTTTTTCCCAATTATTCAAACAGAGCTGAACAAAAGTTACACTATTTGGACATTCACAGGCAGTTACGTTTTTATTTGGATAGGACCAAACAGTCAAGAAAATCAGATCAACTCTTCCTGTCCTATGCTGAGGGGAAGCAGGGCCTGCCAGTTTCTAAGGTAACCTTGTCCAGGTGGCTGGCCTCTATTATTACCTTGATCTACCAACTGAGACATAAAGAACTTCCTTCAAAACCAAAGCTCATTCCACCAGAGTATTGGCTACATCGGTAGCTTTTCAGGCTAGACTTCCAATGGAATCTATTTGTGCTGTAACAACATGGGCCACTCCTCATACCTTCATTTCGCATTACAAGTTGGATATGGCCTCCAGGAGTCGAGCTGATTTTGGTTCCACTGTGCTCAAGAGTCTGTTTCAATGAGCCACCCAGGGCTAAGGTGCTAGGGACGCTGTCCCATCCAGCAAGAATGAAGGCGAGATAGACAACTTAACATTAAGAAGTTATGCACCTACCATAACGTTCCATGTTAGTTGTCTTCATCTCGCCTTCTTTCTTGCGTCCCACTCTCCATCCCCCTAGCCTGGTTAGGACCGAGAAGAATCCCTTTTGAGGCCTTCTTCCTACGGTTGACCTTGTTTTTAAGTTACATCCTCCTCTGTTTGTAGCACTGTAGGTAAACCTTTGGTGGGAACTAAAGTGTTTTTTTCCTTGGTGTTAGCTTTCCAAATGAGATCTGGATATCTGACGCCTAGCATTGTGGGATAAGGGGAGGCCTCGAGCTGGTAAATAGCTCTCGAGCTTTAGAAAAAGCGGCTCCGAACCCATCCAGCAAGAAAGGTGAGATGACAGGTGAGATGAAGACAACTAACATGGAACGTTATGGTAGGTACATAACTTCTTATTCTTGGACATCCTGGAAATCCTCAAGCAGAGGGGTGGCTGGAAATCCCTTTCCCCTTCTGAAGACGAGTCCATGTACCTGGCCTCATTCGGTTCCCGACCCTCCATTTACTGGGTGTCTCCACCCTTTGACCCGCTGCTATAAGTAATAAGTCGAAAGGCGTGGAGCTCTCCGGAATCGATGGAACCAGTTCCGTGGAGGCCCAATAAGTTCATAACTACACCAGACGTCAAATCTTTCCTGACCAAGGGTGTGCCAGTTGATGCTATGGTGGTGGCGGCTGCCACAAAGAAGGAATTAGCAGAAACCTCTACTTCTGTCCATCCGCAGAACAAAGAGTCCTGTACAATGGACAGATATGGGAATCATGTCTTTTCTTCAGTGACCTTTACTATTAGGTCACTGAATTATTTATTCCATTTCATGCATCTTCAGAGGGATCTCCTGAAAGAGCTAGGAAATAATCTACAAGATTCTACAGCTGCGGTAGCTACAGGTAGAACTGCTTCTCAGCTTGCGACCTTATCTTCAGTAGTTAACTTCTCCATGCAGCTTATTTCCTATGCAGCCAATGGAGAGAGCAGGGCTGCAGGCACAGGAGTCACCTTACGGAGACATTCCTGGATGTGCCTTTGTCAATTTGCGGAGCCCTTCAAGTCCTCCTTTACTAACGCCCCTGTTGATGTCTCAGCGGTGTTCGAGCCTAAGGTAAAAGAGACCCTTACCAGGTGTGAGCAGGATGGCAAGACTTTCTGTCATGAGAGTACATTTTTCCGCACCTACTAGACCTTATCCCAAAGGTCAAAAAGGCAGAAAAATGTGGGTAAGGAAATCCCAGGGCATTTAGCCTGACTCACGTGGTGATTTTTCCCTCGGGGCAGAGGGGGGAAATAATAATGGGAGATGCTGCCCTCTTGACAGAGAGGATCCGCAGAGTCAGGGCAACAGATATACATTCTCTAGTAGGCCCTTCCAGCACTCCTGAAGGAGGCCTGCCTGTCCACCTCTGGAGGCAGTCGGGGGAAGATTGTCACTGTACCCAGAAGCTTGTAAAAGTATCACAAAAGACTCATGGGTACAGTTGATCATATCCAGGGGATACAGTATTCCTTTCTCCATGCCGCCTCTCCCCAGGAAACAAAAATCCATCCCATATGTGCCACCCAAGATAAGGGAACAAGCAACTCTAGTAGTTCAAAGGTTGCTAAGAAAACGAGTCATCCTAGAAGTCCCCGCAGACCAAATCGGGTCCGGAACTTACTCAAGGTTCTTTTTAGTACCAAAGAAAACGGGACTGGAGGCCCATTTTGGATCTCAGCAGACTCAACAAGTCTGTCAAGAAGACAAAGTTCCAGATGGTGACACGGCAGTCCATACTTCCTTTCCTGGGAAAAGACAATTGGATGTGCTCCATCGATCTCCAGGATGCATACTACCATATCAAGATGGACAGGCGATCCAGGAGATTTTTACACTTCTGGCTGGGAGCCAGTCACTACCAGTTCAGAGCTCTGCCCTTTGGCCTCACCACAGCCCCCAGGGTGTTCAGCAAATGCATGGCAGTAGTCACGGCTCATCTGAAGCATCTAGGATTCTGGGTGTTTCCATATCTGGACGACTAGCTCCTTACCGCCACCACCGAACATTGACTAACTGAGACAAGGGACATGACAACCCGCCTTTGCTCTCATCTAGGCATCACTATAAACTACGAAAAGTCTGCCTTGTTGCCCTGTCAATATATTACATTTATATGGGCAGATCTAGATACCAAAGACATGATAGCAAGATTGCCTCAGGAGAGGGCGTCGACCATTCAACACCAGGTTGCAATTTTAATCGGGAGGAAAAAGACTTAAGCAAGGTTTGTTCTAAGAGTCCTGGGCTCAATGGCTGCAACAATAACACTAGTTCCCTTGGTGTGCTTCCACATTAGGTTATTACAGTGGCTCCTGATTGCTCAGTGGTGCATGCAAGATGTACCCATGTCCCATGAAATTCTTATCACTGAGACCTGCAAGAAGGACCTAAAATGGCGGCTTTAGTTCATGCACCTGATAAGTAGATCGTTCGTTCTCCACCAACCAGTAGCCACAGTGACCACAGATGCTTTCCAGATAGGGTGGGGGGGCATTATCTGGGAAAGACTGTTCATGGGACTTGGCAACAACACGAATACCACTTGCACATAAACATCCTAGAGATGAGAGCTGTGCTTCTGGCGTTGCAAGCACTTCACAGCTCTCTCCCCATGGGGACAACTGCAATTCATACGGACAACATGCCAGTGGTATGGTACATCAACAAGCAAGGCGGAACCAGATCCTACCCCTTGTGTCAAGAGTCTCTAAGAGTGTGGCAATGGGCAATGTCTTCCCAACGCTTTCTGATTGCGATGCACATTCCAGGGAAATCCAATGTGATAGCGGACAAGCTAAGCAGGGCTATCCTTATGCCTCACGAGTGGTCCCTGAAACAGGATATTGCGAACCAGATTTTTCGCAAGTGGGGCCAGCCTTGCTGTGATCTTTTTGCCACATCCATCAATGCCAAATGCAGCAGCTGTTTCACCCTAGTCCCCCGACTGGGACAATCACCCAGGGATGCACTTGTTCACGATTGGCCCCCGGGACTTCTGTATGCCTTTCCCCCATTCCCTCTAATACCCAAGGTTCTTCAGAAAGCAAAATCATTGGGTTGCAAGCTAATACTCATTGCCCACTACTGGCCTTGTCAAATCTGGTTCCCATTTCTATGGCCCCATCTTCAGGAGGAGCCTTGGATTCTGGACCCAGTTCCGGATATACTGATGCATCAGTTGAGCACACTCCACCCTTCCTTACAGACCTGAAAGCTGACAGCTTGGTTCCTCCACTTCCCGTCATAGCCAGGCCTTCTTCCATATAGTACAGCATATTTTAATTTCCTCTCACAAATCCTCTATGAGAAAACTGTATACTAGCAAATGGAAACCATTCTCTTGTTGGGCAGTCAAAAATAGTATTGATCCTTTTACTGCACCTATTTCAATGATCCTCAAATTCTTCACTGAAACTTTTAACCAAGGAGCAGCAGCAGCAACTATCCAAATTGAACTGGCTGCTATTTCCAAATTTCATGTGGGAGAAATGGGTTCCAACGTTATGTCCCACAGGCTGTGCAAAGCATTTCTGAGGGGTACTATCCTTTTGAGACCCCCAATAAGAGAGCCACTTTCTCCTTGAGATCTAAATTTAGTCCTAGCTGCCTTGATTCTTCCTCCGCTTGAACCGGCTAATTCTTGATCTGAAGTAGTTAACTTCATTTGGTCTGCAACCTGTGGGTATCAGATCCGTCCTCGGATCTGAGCCGGCAGCTTTACCTAGCTAAAAGATCCGAGCACCTAGCTCCTCCCTTACCCATAATTCCCTGCTACACATCCCCCATCCTCAGAGCTAGTTTGCCGCGGCTTATAGCAGCTTCTAGAGACGAGCTCTTAGGCGTGGGTGAGAGTTTTCCAATTTTAAAAAACCTCTAAAAATCGTTTTTTTCTAAAATTTCTTTGGTGTGTGTGTATTGTTTAGCCCCCTTTATTGACTAATATATTTAGCGTATTTTTGTTGTGGTAATTTTACTTCAAATTTTACTTCAATTCCCTCCCCCTAGTGCGTGAGTGTGTTGTGTGATGGCTGAAGGGCCTAAAGCCATTTTTTCTAAATGCACTGAGTGTGGTCATAAGCTGTCCCCAGCCGATGGCCACACTCAGTGCATTATTTGCCTGGGGGTGGCCCATTTATACACCAGCTGCCAGGTTTGTGCGGCTTTCAACCCCCGGGCTATCAGGGATAGGAGGAACAAGCTAATCCTGGCGGGATTGTTGCCCCCGGATTCTTCTTCCTCTCTCCCTCTAAGGCACCGGTCGCGGCTGCGGCTTCCATGCCTTCCAATACCCCTCCCTTGTTGGGGACTCAAACTCCCTCTGCTTCTCAGGGTGAGGGGGACTCTTCTTCCTCTTCAAAAGAAAAAAGGAGAGATAAGGACCGGCACAGGCATAAAAGGCGGGCTGAGTCTCATCCCTCAGCCCTGCCAGCGAAGGTAGCTAGTCCCGCTAAGAGGGCCTCTGGTTCTCCTCATTCTCTGCTCCATTCTCCTTGCTTTTCCCCGGAGCCAGAGGAGGAGTACCGGTCTCCCTCGAGGCGGCCCTCCAGGCCCACCTCTACGACCTCCTCCAGATCCACCAGAAGCTTGACCGACGCTGATTTGGACCAGATGATGCGTCGTTTCCTGTAGGCTCAAATGCAGATAGGGGAGCTCCAGCCTTCCCCCCCTCCGGGGGGGAGCTTGGCCCCTTTCTTTACCTCGATCGCTCCTTCTCCAACCCGGTTTAGGGTTTCGGAGTCTTCAGATCTGTGCAGTTTTGGACCCAGGGAACCGTCGGCGCCGACAGTCTTGATTACTTTGACGCCGACTATGCCCTCGAGCGTGTAGGATCCTAGCTGTTGGGGCCGAGAGCTGAGCGTCGGATCCATGGGGGGAACTGTGTCTTCGGTGCTGTTTAGGTCGGAGCACACTTCCCTCTCAGGTCCGACCGCTTCGGCTCTGACGCCGATCCCTGCATCAGAGCTGAGGGGGCTGCTCTCGGAGCCTGGGGAGAGCGGTTCACCCTCGGTGTTTGATGTAGTGGAGAGGGTGCTGTCGAGGACTTCCAGATCCCCGGTCTGGGCTGCGGATCCATCGTCACCCCTGCACATTTGGGACTGTCCTCCGTCATCCGGCCACAGGGACAGCCTGCACCGGTGCTCCAGTTGGTTCCCTTAGAAGAACAAGACCCCGTGGGTGAGCCCTCCTCAGATAGCCCCACCGAGGAGGTTCCTCACAAACGGAAGTGCAAAAGGAGGTACCTGGACTCCCCTGAGTCCCTCACAGAGGACACAGACTTGGAGGAAGGGGAAGGTTCCCCAAGGTCACCCCCTGAGGATGTCTCCTTTGGACACATCATGGAGATATTGTGAATCAGAGGAGGGTGGTCTGCCTGAAAACCTTCCTCGGATGAGTCTGTGTTCCTGGAGGCGTTTGATGCAGGCCCGTCTACTTCTTGGGTGTCCCCCCCCCTTGGCTGTCCCCCTGGTGGACTTAATTACCACCAGGGCTTGGAAGGAGCCAGACACCGTGGAGCCAATTCCCAGAAGACCAGGCAAGATACTTAGTCCCCCTTCTGATAGGCTGGCATGGTCTAAAGGTTCTCCAGTGGATGCCATGGTGGTGGCAACTGCCACCAAGAAGGAGCTAGCGCAGGAAAGTTCCTTGGTCCACCCTCCAGATAAGGAATCTCGGACGTTGGACCGTATTGGAAAGCGGATGTTTGCTTCAGCTGGTCCAAAGTGAGAAAGACGGGAAGACGCTGTCTGCCATCGGGATCCGCTTCTCTAATCCCCAACGGTTCTTCTTGAGGAACCAGAGGGGACAAAAGAAGATGTGGTTCCGGAAATCACAGCAGTCCCGTCCCGCTTCGGACCCCTCGTCCTTCAGAGGCAGAGGAGGACAAGTTGGACACCGGCCTAGAGGCAGAGGGGGGCCGAGGAATCTCGGGTCTCGAGAACCTTTCTCGGAGAGGCCCGCACAACAGCCCTGAGGGCTTACCCGTCTGTCCCTCTCTGGAGGCAGTCGGGGGGCATCTGTCGGAGCACCTCCAAACTTGGGAGTCCATTACTACGGATCGGTGGGTGCTCCGAATTATATCCAGAGGTTATTCCATTCCCTTTCTGAGTCTTCCGCCTCCTATGAAATGCCTCCCCGATGTCCCACCCTATCAAAGGGAGGCGGCAGCTTCAGAAATTTCTAAGCTATTAGAAAAAAGAGCCATCCAGCACGTCCCACCCAGGCCAGTCCGGATTGGGAAATTACTCCAGGTTCTTTTTAGTGCCAAAAAAGATGGGGGACCTGAGGCCTATCCTAGACCTCTCATCTCTAAACCTGTTCATTCCCAAAGAGAAATTCCGGATGGTCACTCTGCAATCTATTCTCCCCTTCCTACGGGAGAACGACTGGATGTGCTCCATAGACCTCAAGGATGCATACTGCCACATTCTAATGGACAGACGATCCAGGAGGTTCCTCCGCTTTTGGCTGGGGAGCCAGTCACTATCAGTTCAGGGCTCTTCCGTTTGGCCTCACCTCAGCCCCCAGGGTGTTCAACAAGGTCATGGCAGTGGTCGCAGCCCACCTAAGACTTCAGGGCATTCGGGTCTTTCCATACCTGGACGGCTGGCTCCTCATCGCCTCCACTTGGCATCAGCTCTGCTCTGCCAGGGATTATACCTTAGCTCTTACTCAGCGTCTGGGTATTACTGTAAACCTTCAAAAATCATTCCTTCATCCTGTGCAGGTTCTGGAATTTTTAGGGGCTAAGATAGATACATGCCACTCCAAGGCCTTTCTAACAACAGACAGGTTACGTAGCTTGTCTCTTCATGTTTTGGCAAGTCTCCAGTCCCCAGCCCCACCTGCGGAATTAGTCCTGAGAGCTTTGGGCTCGATGGCGGCAGCCATCGGTCTGTTGCCCTTTGCGCGACTGCGCATGAGAATTCTTCAGTGGACTCTTCAGGTCCAGTGGTCACTTTTACTGCACCCCTTGAACACCCCGATTCCCTTGAGCAGGGTTTGCAAGGACTCCCTTCTCTGGTGGCTTCACTCCCAGGAGCTGCGAGAGGGGAGACCGTTTGTCATGCCTCAGCCCCAAGCCATGTTGACCACGGACGCTTCTCGCCTTGGGTGGGGGGGCATGCTATGGGCAGAACCGTCCAAGGCACGTAGACTCCTTCAGAGACCGTTCTGCATATCAGTGTTCTGGAGATGAGGGCGGTGCTTCTGGCGTTGCAAGCCCTACAAGACCTTTTTCCTCTGGGAACTATTGTGATTCAGACAGACAACATGGCTGTAAGGTGGTACATCAACAAACAGGGAGGAACCAGATCTTATCCCCTTTGCCGAGAGGCTATGAGAGTTTGGGAATGGGCGATCTCCACTAACTGCTTTCTGGTAGCAATGCACATTCTGGGCCGGACCAACATCCTAGCGGACAAGCTAAGTCGCTTGATCCTCACACCATACGAGTGGTCTCTAAACCCGTTAGTAGCAAAACAAATCTTCCTCAAATGGGGTCTACCTTGCTGCGATCTTTTTGCTTCTCCGTCAAACACAAAGTGCAGCAAATTTTTCACTCTAATTCCCCCAATAAGGGAGAGCCCTAGAGACACTCTGGTTCATGCTTGGCCCCCCGGTTTCCTTTATGCTTATCCCTTGCTTCTGCTCATGATGAAGTTCCTGCAGAAAGCCCATCGGTTGGGGAGCAAGATAATCCTCATAGCCCCATTCTGGCCTCGCCAGATCAGGTTGCCTTACCTATGGTCTGACAGTGTAGTTCCTCCTTGGATCTTAGCTCCCATTCTGGATCTAATTTCTCATCCTGCGGGATTACAGCCCCCAAACCTGGGTGACCTCAAGCTCACGGCTTGGTTGATCCAGTTCCGCTGATAGCAATGACTCCCGGTATCTCGTCACCAGTGAAAGCTATTCTGGTAGCAGCACACAAACCATCTACCAGAAGAATCTACAGTAGTAAATGGAAATGTTTTTTCCATCTGGGCCAAAGACAGGGGCTTACACCCCTTTACTGTCCCTATTCTGACGATTCTTGATTTTCTGTCTCATATCTTTCATCAGGGAGCCAGTGCATCTACGGTTAAAGTACAATTGGCAGCCATCTCTCATTTTCATGTTGGGGATGATGTAGGATCACTGGCTTCCACCAGGATTTGCAAAACTTTTTTAAAAGGCGCCTTTCTGTTAAAACCGCCAGTTAAGTCTGCGGTCTCACCATGGGACTTAACATTGGTCCTACAGGCTTTGACGGGCCCTCCTTTCGGACCGGCTGCTTCTGGTCAGTTGAAATTTTTATCTTGGAAAACAGCCTTCCTGATTGCAATAACTTCAGCCAGGAGAGTGTCTGAGCTTCAAGCCTTCTGTATGAAACCCCCTTACCTAATATTTCATAAGGACAGAGTTTCTCTCAGGACTAATCCTTCCTTCCTCCCTAAAGTAGCCTCTGAGTTGAATATTAATCAGTCTATTAATTTGCCAGTGTTTTTCCCCAATTTCCAGAACAAAGGGGAATACACATTACACAAACTGGATGTACATAGACAACTGCATTTTTATTTGCACAGGACAGCAACCAACCACAAATCTGATCAATTGTTTGTGTCCTTTGCCAAGTCTTCTTTAGGCAAACCTATTACCAAAGTTACATTAGCCAACTGGATTCCACAATGCATCATTCAGGCCTATTTAGCTTCAAGCAAACCGGTACCTTTGGGAATCCATGCTCATTCAAACAGATCCATAGCTACCTCTGCAGTGTTCTGGTCTAGAGTCCCTATAGGTGACATATGTTCAGCAGCTACTTGGTCCTCCTCTCATACATTCATTTCCCATTATAAATTGGATATGATATCCAGGAGTAGGGCTTCCCTTGGCTCCGCTGTGCTCCGGAATATTCTTCCCTGAGGGCCGCCCAAGGTTTCTAGGTAGCTGGGGACTCTGTCCCACAGGTTGCAGACCAAATGAAGTTAACTACTTCAGATAAAGAAGTTATGTACTCACCATAATGTTCCATCTGAGTAGGTAACTTCATTTGTCTGCAACCGACCCCCCCCTCCATTCCCCCCTATCCAGTTTTGTGCTTCTTAACCATGGGATAGGATTGCTCATTCTGTTAGGCAGTAGGTTACTGGCCTCTTTCGAGGGTCTTGTGGAGTCTTTATAGGCAAACTCGATCTGAGGATGGGGGATGTGTAGCAGGGGATTATGGGTAGGGGAGGAGCTAGGAGCTCAGATCTTTTAGCTAGGTAAAGCTGCTGGCTCGGATCCGAGGATGGATCCGATACACACAGGTTGCAGACAAATGAAGTTACCTAAGACACACAGAAGAACGTAACCTCCCAGGCAGGCAAGAACAAAATCCAAGTGTTAAATCTTGTAAATAGTGAAAGATAAGTCCAAAATGATGTAAAAAGTAACGCTTTTATTCACAATAAAATCAGCGTTTTCGCCGTAGTACCACCACAGCTTCATCAGCATAGAACATCTTTTTTAACGCCTTTCTATCACTTATCCCTGTGCACAGTTGGTAGATAGAATTCTAGCTAAATACTTGAAGCTGGTACCCTATGTTTGTAAGGATTCTTGGTCCTTTTTAAGTAGTATGAACAATGTACCGTTTGAAAATTCTTATAATTTTCTTACGATCGATGTAGTCGATCTTTATACATCGATACCCCATCTAGAAGCAGTGGAATGGGTATCCCTTATGCTTGAGGACTTGGGAGCAGTGAAAAATGAGATAGATATAGTGTCTGAATTGTTGGATATAATTTTGACATCTAACTATTTTATTTTTAATGAAAAAGTACATCTACAAGTACAAGGCGTAGCAATGGGTTCACCTTGCGGGGCCACGGTAGCTAATTTATTTATGGTGTTTTGGGAAAAAACACATTTACTTGAAAATATTAATAAGGAAAAAATAAAATTATATACCAGGTTCCTGGATGACATCTTCATTCTATTTGATGGTGATGTGGATGAAGCTACGCAATTAATTGAATTTTGTAACAATTCTACTTCTTTTTTGAAATTTACTTTCAATTTTTCCACTTCTAAAATAGACTATTTAGATGTTAAACTACTCAAGGACAATACTAATTCTGAATATATTTCTACCATAAATAGAAAACCAACCTACTGTAACTCCCTGTTACACTTCAAAAGCTCGCATCCTTTTAAACAGAAAAGAGCCATTATTAAAGGGCAGCTCATTAGAGCAGCCAGGATGTGTAACAGGGAAACAGCCTTCTATGATGAGTGTAAAAAACTTGAAAACATGTTCATGAGTAGAGATTATCCTATAGACCTATTTTTGGAACTTCTACAAGAAGTTGATTATAAAAGATTGAATGGGATGTATTTCCCTCTTTTGAAAAAGAAAATCATAGTAACTGAAGCCTTTACTTTGACTTCTAATTTAGATTTAACTAATACAACATTTGAGAATACTAGTAACAATAAAGCTTTTGAGAGTATAGACACTATTAGAATTGGTTTTATTTCCACTTTTAACAGTGATTCCTTTGATATTCAATCTATTTTGTTGAAGAATTGGCAATATATAATAAACAAAGAGGAATTGTTGAGAAAATTGGGAGTAAGACCTAATTTTATATACAAAAGAGGAAGAAATTTGAAGTCTATTCTTGAAAGTAACAACAACTCCAACAACAGTAGTAAAATGAAGGGATGTAAACAGTGTGGGTTTTGTAAATATTGTCACTATGTTAACAATTGTAGTACTTTTCAGATAGGTGGGCATAATTACTACATCAACTGTAATTTGAATTGTATTTCCAAGTCTATAGTGTATTTAGCAAGATGTAATTGCTGTGAAGCCTACTACGTAGGTAAAACTGATCGCAAATTTCGAGATAGGATATATGAACATTTATACGCAATAAGAATAAAAAAATGCGATAATGCCCTAGCTAAACATTGTGAGAAACATGTAGGACACAGCTTTAATTTCACAGCTATAGATTCTATACCACACACCTTAAGAGCAGGACCGGTTAATATTTTATTAGAAGTCCGCGAATTGGAATGGCAGATTAGTTTGAACGCGTTTAGCTTTCCAGGACTTAATGAAAGCTGCAATATTAATTGCATGCTGAAAATGAGAAATTTCTGGAGAAAAAAGATTAAAATTTAATAGGATGTCCCCCATCGTTTGTTAATAACACGAACATTGCATATAGTACATTTTTGCGAACTATGATTTTTGGGGTTCTTCTTCTTTTTTAATTGGATACATTTTTTAAGATTTTTAGATATTCACTATATATTTTCTTTTCATTACCAAACATCTAGTTAACTAGGTAGCTTTTAACACAATATTGGGCATATGTTAGGACATTTATTGACATTAGTCATAACAATATAGTTATGCTACTCTATAATCCATGTTCCTAAAGAGGACTGGCTATTTATATATATATATGGTTGTGGATCTGTGGAAAGTTTCCCTGATATTTTGACATTAAATGTTAGTAATACTAAAGTAAATGTTACAGCGCATTTGGAAGTACTGGCTTGGCTTCTTGGTTGGGAGCACAGCTATGGCAGACAGCTCACACTCATCTTGCCGTGAGGAAGTAGGGCAGACCCGCAAGCTTATCGGACAGCTCACTGAGCTGATAGAGTTACTCACACCGATGTGCGTTGCTCTGACTGGCAGGAAGTCAACGGACGTATCTAACAAGCAGGAAGGGACCGAAAGGTTGAGAGGAACCAAACAGAAGAGGAAAAGGCTACATCATGATTCCGGCTCTACGTCCGAAGATGGGGCAGAACCGAACGGTGGCACATTTGACCCTGCCATTACACCAGCAATTTTGGGCTCTTCAACTTCAGTAGAACTTTCTTCCGGAGCACAAGCCATCAATGGGCGTGTTGGGACTACTTCTAAAGCTACGGGCAGTAATGCTCCAGGTACTGTTCCGATTCCACCACCTAATGAGTATTTTAACAATGACAATTTAACTGACTGGCTACATAACCAGCGTGGATTTAATATTTCCACGAATAATGATGATTCACCACAGGATGGTGATTCCTATAGTGTTAAATTAGATAAATTGCATAAATGTATGTACAAATACAAAATGTTATGCATTGAAAATTAAGTATCTTACAACCTGCATTAAGCACAATATTGTACCTAAGGGGCTCAGGGTTTGGAAATACCCTAATAATGTTGAGATAGGGACTGCATACCATAAAGACCTTATAGACATTTTTAATAGATGTGGTTTAGAAATTTTATGACGCATTATTAAAGAAAACACTAAACAGTTAGCTGACCTTGAGGATGAAATTGTTGCTTTAGATAATTTTATCAAACATGATTTGTTCTTCGAAATAAAACAGGAAAAAGACAAATATTTTAATTTAAGGTTAGAAATAGATGCAAAATGTAAAACGCTAGAGCAGAGGAAAATTAATAAACTTAAGAGGGACTTGGATGAATATAAAAACAATGCGAATTACCCATCACCACCATTCAGGGGAAACGCACATAATGTCAAAAACCAGACTGACTACATGAGAGGTAATAATTATAAAGGTCAATATAAAAATAAAAACAGAGAATGGGTTTTTGAGGACTATGACAATGAATTTCCCCCATTAGAGGACCTAGAGTTACCATATAATGTTCACAGAAAAGGGCAAGGCCCTCAGAATTTTCAGAGAGGGGGAGGAAGAAGGGGGAGAGGGAGGTATTAAGGAATACCCTCTATACCCCCACCACCACTGTTCCCCCACTCACTAGTCCTTTAACCCTTTCTGCATCTTTTACTGAGAGTGACACCAATGGTGATACTGAGATCTTACATACAGGTACTACACATTCCCTCAATAATTTTTCTATTTACAATTTTAGCAATATCATTTTAAATAAGGGACACTTTGATCTCCTCAGTAAGGGATTTAAATTCATTCCAAGTACTCGAGGAGACCTAGTTAAAACCATTATTGATATGAAGCTGTTTCTTAGGAAAATTAACTTGAAAGCTACTTTACCTCCAGCACCATCTAACACTGAACAACCACAAGGTGGCCTTACAAGACGTAGCATTTACAACCCTCCGCTTCTCCCACAACTGAAAACCTTGAGATAGTATTGGAAAATGGGATTAAGAAAGAATTTAAACAACAACATTTAAAGTACAACTTAACAAAGGAGGAATATGCAACACTAGAAGAATTAAAGAAGAACACATCAATTAGAATCATGAAACCAGATAAGGGAGGAGGAGTAGTTATAATGGAGAACATTATATCTGAAGGAAAAATGAACAATATTCTTCGTGAAGAAACCAAGTATAGAAATGTTTCCATGGATGAGGTTGAAGTGGCTTATCAAAAGATAGACATGGCACTTGATCACATGATTATTGAAGGAACAATAAACAACAACATGCATAAGTTTCTATCAGTGCCTAAACCAAAGGTTCCAATTATATTTGGTATTCGAAGGTCCACAAGAATGTAAGCGACCCACCACTCAGACCGATCGTGTCGGCTGACTGCTCAAAGACGCTGCCTATGGCCAAATTTGTGGACAACAAGATCAAACATATTTGCAACAACTTTAGTCACATTCTGAAAGACTCATGGGACCTACTTAGGAACATTACATCTACCCTCTATTCGAGAATTTAATTTTTGTTACCATTGATGTGGTGGACCTTTTACTTGTATCCCACACAATGAAGGAATGAGGATCTTTGAGGACATTATTTTTATGGACAATACCTTGACACACATAGAAAAGGTTGCTGTAGTGGGACTTATGGACAACATTTTGAAAAACAACTTTCTAACATTTAATGGAGAATTTTTCCAGCAAACAAAAGGGGTAGCAATGGGGGCGGCGTGTGCACCCACTTATGCTAACATAGTCCTTGCAGGTTGGGAATTGAACTACATTTTGAATTCTGTATTCCGACAATATTGGTCCTTATATCGACGTTTTCTTGACGATATTGTTATCTTTTGGACTGGGGGTAGTGACCAACTATCTCTCTTTTTGGAGTATATCAACCACACCACCTCTTTTTTGAGCTTTACACACACAAGCTCGGTAGACAGACTTCAATACTTGGATGTGGAGGTCCAAAAGAACAAAATTTCTAAAGATTTTGAGACCAAAATATTCCGGAAAAATACGTTCTGCAATTCCTACCTACACTTTCTTAGTGCACACCCCCCCCACTGCAAAAGAAACATTGTCAAAGGACAATTTGTTAGAGGTTGTCGAATGACAAGTAAGGACGAAGATTTTTATGTGGAATGTAACACGCTAGAAGCCATGTTCCTCGCTAGAGGATACCCACTCGAGTTCATAAAAAACATTAGAACGGAAGTTGAACAACACAGAAAGACCAAATTTAAACCCATAAAAGGATGTCTAAATGACAAAGCCTTAAGTGAGCACACCACTAAGAGTCAGACAAACATCAACACAAATCATACCCCAGTTGAATCTGACTATCAATCAGCACTTATCTTGGAATTTAATGGCTTCAACTCCAAGATAAAAAGCATGATCCTCAATGAGTGGGAAAAATTCATCTCTTTCTCAGATATACCGAACATAAAAGGAAAAACACCAAAAATGGTATATAAAATGCACGTAGCATAAAAAAGTTTTAGAGAACAATCTCAAAAAAGATCCTCATCACTACTTGGAGAGGGCATGCCTTAATAACACCTCATATGGAACATTTCATTGTGGGCACTGTAAACAATGTCCCTATATTTCCAACAAAAGAGAAATTTACATTGAAATAAGGGACATTAATATATATAGCACTGGTTCATTCAACTGTGAGTCCCAGGGAGTGGTTTACCTTGCAATGTGTACAAAATGCAGTTCGTATTATGTTGGGAAAACAGAAAGAGTATTGAAGAGGCGGATTTATGAACATTTATATGAGATACAAAAAGCAAAGGACACCAATGCATTGTACAAACACACAAAGAACTGTAAAGAAGCCACATTCTCCTTTTTGTTTTAGAACAAGTTAAAAAAGAAATAAGAGGAGGTCCCTGGGAAGAATGGCTTGAATACAGGGAACTGTATTGGCAAATTTTATTAGAGGCCAACAAATCACCAGGCTTAAATGAATGTATCTCAATTATTCCAGCTCTCAAACTGAGATCAATTCAAGTTTGAAACGCATTAAGTAGTTCTATGAACAGTAGAGGGCACTGTTGTCTATGCTTCTGTTTTTTATGTACCTACTACAATTACTGTGCACATAAATACATTTATCAGTTTTTAACCTAACAGCTTCATTATATTGTGGGTTCTAGAAACCTAATTGACTACAATATTTTTTAATCAATACCTCTGCTTTTAAATACTGTAATTATTTTAAAGGAAAAACGAACTCTGTGATCTAGTTTTGGACGTTTTATACTTTGAATAAAGTGTGGATTGTGTGCGCTGTCTCTGGATTCCTTTTGTTATCAGTTTTGTGTTTTGCTGGCTCCTTTTGGCTGTTTTCTTGGTTGGGAGCACAGCTATGGCAGACAGCTCACACTCATCTTGCCGTGAGGAAGTAGGGCAGACCCGCAAGCTTATCGGACAGCTCACTGAGCTGATAGAGTTACTCACGCCGATGTGCGTTGCTCTGACTGGCAGGAAGTCAACGGACGTATCTAACAAGCAGGAAGGGACCGAAAGGTTGAGAGGAACCAAACAGAAGAGGAAAAGGCTACATCATGATTCCGGCTCTACGTCCGAAGATGGGGCAGAACCGAACGGTGGCACATTTGACCCTGCCATTACACCAGCAATTTTGGGCTCTTCAACTTCAGTAGAACTTTCTTCCGGAGCACAAGCCATCAATGGGCGTGTTGGGACTACTTCTAAAGCTACGGGCAGTAATGCTCCAGGTACTGTTCGATTCCACCACCTAATGAGTATTTTAACAATGACAATTTAACTGACTGGCTACATAACCAGCGTGGATTTAATATTTCCACGAATAATGATGATTCACCACAGGATGGTGATTCCTATAGTGTTAAATTAGATAAATTGCATAAATGTATGTACAAATACAAAATGTTATGCATTGAAAATTCGTATCTTACAACCTGCATTAAGCACAATATTGTACCTAAGGGGCTCAGGGTTTGGAAATACCCTAATAATGTTGAGATAGGGACTGCATACCATAAAGACCTTATAGACATTTTAATAGATGTGGTTTAGAAATTTTGCGACGCATTATTAAAGAAAACACTAAACAGTTAGCTGACCTTGAGGATGAAATTGTTGCTTTAGATAATTTTATCAAACATGATTTG
Source organism: Protopterus annectens (assembly GCF_019279795.1). Taxonomy (NCBI): domain Eukaryota; kingdom Metazoa; phylum Chordata; order Ceratodontiformes; family Protopteridae; genus Protopterus; species Protopterus annectens. Next base: position 235,664,205 of record NC_056746.1, read on the forward strand.
TTCTTGAAATAAAACAGGAAAAAGACAAATATTTTAATTTAAGGTTAGAAATAGATGCAAAATGTAAACGCTAGAGCAGAGGAAAATTAATAAACTTAAGAGGGACTTGGATGAATATAAAAACAATGCGAATTACCCATCACCACCATTCAGGGAAACGCACATAATGTCAAAACCAGACTGACTACATGAGAGGTAATAATTATAAAGGTCAATATAAAAATAAAAACAGAGAATGGGTTTTGAGGACTATGACAATGAATTTCCCCATTAGAGGACCTAGAGTTACCATATAATGTTCACAGAAAGGGCAAGGCCCTCAGAATTTTCAGAGAGGGGAGGAAGAAGGGGAGAGGGAGGTATTAAGGAATACCCTCTATACCCCCACCACCACTGTTCCCCCACTCACTAGTCCTTTAACCCTTTCTGCATCTTTTACTGAGAGTGACACCAATGGTGATACTGAGATCTTACATACAGGTACTACACATTCCCTCAATAATTTTTCTATTTACAATTTTAGCAATATCATTTTAAATAAGGGACACTTTGATCTCCTCAGTAAGGGATTTAAATTCATTCCAAGTACTTTCGAGGAGACCTAGTTAAAACCATTATTGATATGAAGCTGTTTCTTAGGAAAATTAACTTGAAAGCTACTTTACCTCCAGCACCATCTAACACTGAACAACCACAAGGTGGCCTTACAAGACGTAGCATTTACAACCCTCCGCTTCTCCCACAACTGAAAAACCTTGAGATAGTATTGGAAAATGGGATTCGTAAAGAATTTAAACAACAACATTTAAAGTACAACTTAACAAAGGAGGAATATGCAACACTAGAAGAATTAAAGAAGAACACATCAATTAGAATCATGAAACCAGATAAGGGAGGAGGAGTAGTTATAATGGAGAACATTATATACGAAGGAAAAATGAACAATATTCTTCGTGAAGAAACCAAGTATAGAAATGTTTCCATGGATGAGGTTGAAGTGGCTTATCAAAAGATAGACATGGCACTTGATCACATGATTATTGAAGGAACAATAAACAACAACATGCATAAGTTTCTATCAGTGCCTAAACCAAAGGTTCCAATTATATTTGGTATTCGAAGGTCCACAAGAATGTAAGCGACCCACCACTCAGACCGATCGTGTCGGCTGACTGCTCAAAGACGCTGCCTATGGCCAAATTTGTGGACAACAAGATCAAACATATTTGCAACAACTTTAGTCACATTCTGAAAGACTCATGGGACCTACTTAGGAACATTACATCTACCCTCTATTCGGAGAATTTAATTTTTGTTACCATTGATGTGGTGGACCTTTTTACTTGTATCCCACACAATGAAGGAATGAGGATCTTTGAGGACATTATTTTTATGGACAATACCTTGACACACATAGAAAAGGTTGCTGTAGTGGGACTTATGGACAACATTTTGAAAAACAACTTTCTAACATTTAATGGAGAATTTTTCCAGCAAACAAAAGGGTAGCAATGGGGGCGGCGTGTGCACCCACTTATGCTAACATAGTCCTTGCAGGTTGGGAATTGAACTACATTTTGAATTCTGTATTCAGACAATATTGGTCCTTATATCGACGTTTTCTTGACGATATTGTTATCTTTTGGACTGGGGGTAGTGACCAACTATCTCTCTTTTTGGAGTATATCAACCACACCACCTCTTTTTTGAGCTTTACACACACAAGCTCGGTAGACAGACTTCAATACTTGGATGTGGAGGTCCAAAAGAACAAAATTTCTAAAGATTTTGAGACCAAAATATTCCGGAAAAATACGTTCTGCAATTCCTACCTACACTTTCTTAGTGCACACCCCCCCCACTGCAAAAGAAACATTGTCAAAGGACAATTTGTTAGAGGTTGTCGAATGACAAGTAAGGACGAAGATTTTTATGTGGAATGTAACACGCTAGAAGCCATGTTCCTCGCTAGAGGATACCCACTCGAGTTCATAAAAAACATTAGAACGGAAGTTGAACAACACAGAAAGACCAAATTTAAACCCATAAAAGGATGTCTAAATGACAAAGCCTTAAGTGAGCACACCACTAAGAGTCAGACAAACATCAACACAAATCATACCCCAGTTGAATCTGACTATCAATCAGCACTTATCTTGGAATTTAATGGCTTCAACTCCAAGATAAAAAGCATGATCCTCAATGAGTGGGAAAAATTCATCTCTTTCTCAGATATACCGAACATAAAAGGAAAAACACCAAAATGGTATATAAAAATGCACGTAGCATAAAAAAGTTTTAGAGAACAATCTCAAAAAAGATCCTCATCACTACTTGGAGAGGGCATGCCTTAATAACACCTCATATGGAACATTTCATTGTGGGCACTGTAAACAATGTCCCTATATTTCCAACAAAAGAGAAATTTACATTGAAATAAGGGACATTAATATATATAGCACTGGTTCATTCAACTGTGAGTCCCAGGGAGTGGTTTACCTTGCAATGTGTACAAAATGCAGTTCGTATTATGTTGGGAAAACAGAAAGAGTATTGAAGAGGCGGATTTATGAACATTTATATGAGATACAAAAAGCAAAGGACACCAATGCATTGTACAAACACACAAAGAACTGTAAAGAAGCCACATTCTCCTTTTTTGTTTTAGAACAAGTTAAAAAAGAAATAAGAGGAGGTCCCTGGGAAGAATGGCTTGAATACAGGGAACTGTATTGGCAAATTTTATTAGAGGCCAACAAATCACCAGGCTTAAATGAATGTATCTCAATTATTCCAGCTCTCAAACTGAGATCAATTCAAGTTTGAAACGCATTAAGTAGTTCTATGAACAGTAGAGGGCACTGTTGTCTATGCTTCTGTTTTTTATGTACCTACTACAATTACTGTGCACATAAATACATTTATCAGTTTTTAACCTAACAGCTTCATTATATTGTGGGTTCTAGAAACCTAATTGACTACAATATTTTTTAATCAATACCTCTGCTTTTAAATACTGTAATTATTTTAAAGGAAAAACGAACTCTGTGATCTAGTTTTGGACGTTTTATACTTTGAATAAAGTGTGGATTGTGTGCGCTGTCTCTGGATTCCTTTTGTTAACAATATAGTTATGCTACTCTATAATCCATGTTCCTAAAGAGGACTGGCTATTTATATATATATATGGTTGTGGATCTGTGGAAAGTTTCCCTGATATTTTGACATTAAATGTTAGTAATACTAAAGTAAATGTTACAGCGCATTTGGAAGTACTGGCTTTTTAAATGTGAGATACTTTGATTTACGTCATTGTATTTACTTATTTAATATTGGCGTTTTTTTTAAAAAAGATGTTCTATGCTGATGAAGCTGTGGTGGTACTACGGCGAAAACGCTGATTTTATTGTGAATAAAAGCGTTACTTTTTACATCATTTTGGACTTATCTTTCACTATTTACAAGATTTAACACTTGGATTTTGTTCTTGCCTGCCTGGGAGGTTACGTTCTTCTGTGTGTCTTAGCAGTTTGTGTACGTTTTTGTGGGGTGGCATCATAAATGAAGTTACCTACTCAGATGGAACGTTATGGTGAGTACATAACTTCTTTTTCTCTTAAAATTTTGCCTTGGAAAACGATTTTCTTGATCACCATTACTTCAGCTAAGAGGGTATCAGAATTTCAAGCTGTATCCATTCGTCCCCTTTATTTAATTTTTCACAAAGATAGGGTTTCTCTCAGAACCAACTCCTCCTTCCTACCAAAATTTCCTCAGAGTTCAGTCTGAATCAATCAGTAGAACCGAACCATGGCAACTAGGCAGAGTATAAACTCCACCAACTGGATGTTCATAGACAGTTATGTTTTTACTTGCACAGGACACTGGAATTCAGACAATCTGACTAATTGTTTGTATCCTTTGCAGAAAATAGAAAAGGAACTTCATTCTCAAAAGTAACTTTATCAAAATGACTTTCAGACACCATTACTTACATCTATAACTCACAGAACAAACAGCTGCCCGGAAAAATTTGAGGACACTCAAATAGGGCCTTGTCTAGCTCTACTGCCTTTCAGGCCAGACTGCCTTCAGACTCAATTTGTGCGGCCCCTACATGGGTTAATCCCCATACCTTCATCACTCATTACAAAGTAGATGCTGCCTCCCGGAGCAGGGCATCCTTTGGTTCCACGGTTCTAAAGAGTCTATTCCATTGAGCCACCCAAGAAGAAGGTGCTGGGGATGCGGTCCCAACCAACAAGAAGGAAGGCAAAATAGGGCAACACAACATAAAGAAGTTATGTACTCACCATAACGTTCCATGTTTGTTTTCTGTGATCTTGCCTTCCTTCTTGCATCCCACCCTCCTTCCCCCTCCTGGAGGATTGAGAGGAATTATCCATTTTTTTGGCTATATAGGCCTTAATTCCCTTCCTGCCTTATGAGTTTGCTAGACTAAGCGTTCTTCTACTTATGACTTGGTGGGTTCTATATATGTATGTATATATACATATATATTTATATATGCTTATAGTTTATATATCTGTATATTGTAGTCTAGTGTTATGGGTTATCACAAACGAGATCTGGATAACTCCCGCTAGGCATGATGGGATAGGGTCTAGCCTCGAGCCAGTGGAAGCTCTTGAGGTTTAGAATACAGCTGAGTCGGAGCCGAAGATTGGCTCCGAACCCAGCCAACAAGAAGGAAGACGTGATCAAGGACGACAAACCTGAAATATTATGGTGAGTACATAACTTCTTTTTTTCTGTTAATCATTGCTGGCGTGATATCTAAATGTGCACCACCAGTGATTCCCTTCTTGTGGGAGATGTTTTTCTTCTTCAAGTTGCTGCGATTGTGCATTTGGTATATAGAAGTAGGGGGGTGCAGGGGGCTTGCCCAACTGCAAAAATGAGAAAGGAATTTTTAGTTTGTTTTTAAACTGCTGGTATTAAGTTGCTGGAAATGTGGAAACTAACAGTTTGTGTCTTTCTTTTGTAGTGTTGATTTGGTGGAGAGACTGTATTTTCTTGTGGAGTTTGCCTGCTGACTCTTTTAGTTCAGATATTTTTATGTTCTCTAAGTATAACTTTCTCTTGAATTGACAATTAGTCAAGCCTACGATGATTGAAACCTAACTGTTGAAAGGCAAAACATTGATCCAAAAAAGTATTGGAAAAAAAACACATTTTTTTGCAGGGGGGGGCAAGTCCCCCTGCACCCCCCCACCCCTGCTGATTGTATATACTAACTATGAGATCCCCACTACTGTGGGGAAAGGGGTATGTGCCCCAGTCCCCAATGTGCTGCAGTCTTATACTGGCAAAGCTGGTAAATTTTGATCAGGCTTTACCTGAAGTTGATGACTTTCCATTTTGATGGAAGGTTGCACTCCCATATATACATGTACATATACATATACAGGGACAGCCTTGAGCATACTGGTGCCTTTGGTAAAAAGGTTCCATGCCCCCCCCCCCCCCCGACCATTCCATCCTGGCCTACTCACTCTATCCAGATTACATTTTGTTCTGCCTTTTTTTCTCGGTTTTCTTACTCTTCATTTTTTTCCTGCAGTTATTCATTCATTCATTCATTCATTCATTCATTCATTCATTCATTCATTCATTCAACATTTTCTAGCTAAACAAGACTGCACTCTTACAACTGTGGAGGAAACAACTGGAGTAAGCTGGAGGTCTGGAGGCTGCAAGGCCACCAGAAGACATGGATGGTTTAGATGCTCTGAGCTGCATTAAAGCGTTTCTTTTAAACAACCTTTTCATCTAGTGATTGCCTGAACAAAAACACTGATCAGAGAAAGAAATTTAGCTTTACTGTTCAACTTCTTTTCCTGCATCCTTTAAGCACATCCTAACAGACCAGGACTGTAGTGTATTAACTGGAATGGAAGTAAATGTATTAAACCAGAGGCCTGAATGCTGTAGGCCCTCAGAAGCCATACAGTTTCTGTATGCTCTGGTATGCATTTTAGAGTTTTATAAACAACCTTTTTGTCCAATGATTGTCTGAATAAAAACATGATCAAAGAAAAAAAATGTATTATTCTTGCTTCTTTCAGCACATCCTAAATGACCAAGAATACATTGTAATAACTGCAGTGAAAATAACTGTATTAAGCCAAGGGACTTGAGGCTGCTAGTGAAAAGACATGATGATTCTAGATGCTCTGAGATGCATTTTAGAGTTTTTAAACAATCTTTTCATCCATTGATGGCCTGAATGAAAAACATGATTAAGGAAATAAATTCAGTCTTACTCTTCAACTTTGTTTTTTCCTGCATCCTTTCAACATACCCTAATTGACCAAAACTACCTTTTAATAACTAAATTAAATGGGGACCTGAGGGCTGCAAGGCACCCTGAAGCCATTGGATTATAGATGCTTTGAGGTGCATTTTAGAACTTTATTTTCATCCTTTTGAATCAATGATGGCCTGAACAAAAATTGTGCATATGGAAAAGAAATTCTATCCTACTTTTTTATTTCAAGAAGAAATAAGTTGTATCCAAGTTTTCATGTGCAAAGCTGACCAAACATCACTTCACAGTAAATTGAGAAGACAAATGCTTGTGAGGATACATATATCATGTCTAAGAATAATACCTGCCTCCCACCCCCCACCTCTAAATAGGTTGCCACTTTCCATGAATCCCCTTCTTGTGCTTAATTGTGATTAAACTTAAGGCACAAATGCCCACAATCATATTTCAAGCTCCTACTATCAAATTTATATGCAGCATGCATCCTTATCTCCAACCGCCAAAATACAACCACCGTTTGTGTACCCTTCTAATGTCAGACTGGGACAAAACTGAAAAAAATGAATATATTTGTTGTCAGAGATATATAAACAGCATCCTTATTTACTCTCCCTGAAAAGATAGCCATCTATGTATGCTTGTTTGATTGTGATGAAAATTAAAAAAAGATGATTACAGTAGTATTTCAAACTGGTTTCTTTTAGAAGCATACAAGCTATGGCAACCCTCTGTGCTCCCTTCTGAAGTTTGTGAGGAAAGGTAAAGTAATAATGACCACACTGTCCCCAGCCCAACAGTTGAATGGATTATTCTAATTCAGCCTTGTGGAGGACCCAAAGCCTATCCCAGAACTAAGTAGACAAAAGTTAGAGAAAGTAATCCTGGATTGTATGTGACCCCTGAGTTTTGTGAGGAATGTTTTTTTTGTTTGTTTGTTTGTTTAACAAGAAACACATTTATTGAATTAGCACATATATGATCATACATTTATATAAATGAAAACAAACCATATTGATATATTTTCAGTTTCAGCCATTATGCATCACATATAGTCTTCTATACAGTCATTGTCACTCAAACATTACATAGCTCATTTAATTCTTTCCTTCCCTTAAATCTCATTCCTCCTCCAAAACATTATTCTGCATGTATTGTTCCCACAATTGCCATTTTTGTTCCCACAATTGCCATTGTTTCTGAATAATTTGTTCCTGCTCTTTTCTAAAGATACCACTTTCATTTTTTTTACTTCTGCTACTATAGTCACTACTAGTATGGTTGGTTTAGACTTTGGCTTCCATTTTCTTGTAATTGCTTTTTTGGTAGCCACCAGAATTAAATAAAGCAAGACCTTAATATGTTTTGCAATTCAAACTCTGTCTCACAGCTCAAAAAAATAATTTCCTTAGTCACACCAGTTTGCTCAACCAGTATTTCTGACAGAGTCATCTGCATAGAATGTTTAAAGTCTGCCATTTCATTGTACTCCCATAAAACATGTTCTTATTTACCTCTTTCTTCCTCATCACACCTCCAACACTTGCAGTCCACCTGAGGAAAAATTCTGCTTGGAGTATAAAAATACCCATGCAAAAAATTTCAAGCAAAAATCCTAAATATTCTAGACTTTGTTACATATTTGGGAGCCATACATATATCCTCCCATTGTTTCTTTGTGAATTGCTTATTCAGTCTCTCTTCCCAATCCTTTCTAACTTCCAATATTTGAATCCTATAGTTGTCATGCAATGTTTTATCTGTCTACTAATTATCCCTTTTTAAAAGCAGCTTTTGTTCTAGGTTCTACTAAAAGCTGTACCAGTACTGGTCACTTAGGAAGACCCTATTCCTTTCTCTTTGCCTGTACTCTGATATTAGTCCTTGATAGGAGAGGCATTCTCTGGCTTGGAGTCCAAATGTATTCTTGGCCTCTTAGCATTTTATTATCTTTCCCTCTTTAAATATTTGCTCCCAATACTTTGGTTCTTTCGCCGATTTTCTCCAGTAAATTCCAGCCCCCTTTTGCCTATTCTCTGCACCCCTAATTGCAGCCATCCCTATTGGCAGAATCTCTTTTCTCCATTCCAGTATTGGCTTATTTCTTAGAATACTTTATGAATATAATATCCTGTATGGTCATTGTTATTCTCCTTAAGGATCTGCGTCCAAAACCCCAGTCTCCTTATTTTTTGAGCTTCCCCCTGTTTCATCATCATCCCTTTACAATTTGAATTCTAGCTTTCTGCTTGTGCTATGTGTAGGTGTCTTAACTGTGTAGCTCTGAAATACCCCATTCAGATCAGGAATTCTGGCTTTCTGCTTGTGATATGTATAGAAGCCTTAACTGTACAGCTCTGAAGTACCCATTCAAATCAGGGAATCCCAAACCACCTTGTTTTATTGGAAGGATCACCTTATCCCACTTGACTCTTGCCCCCCCCCCCCAGATAAAATCCTTCAACTCTTTATTAATTGTTATCCACAACTTCTCCTCTGGTTGATAAAAAATATGCCTGACCTGTGATTAAAACTAAAAACATGTTCACTACTTGTATCTTTCTGTCAGTATCCATAAAACAGATTCCAGTTTCTCAATTTTTGTATTATCTTTTGTTTAGTGTATTCCCACAAATCCTTATTTGCCATAACAGAACCCTTATACCCATACTCCTAAGTATTTCATTTTATCATATCCCCATAAATGTGGGTATTGCTAAACCAAATAATGTTTGAGTACATAACTTACAGCTATTGCCTTTATTTTATATTGAATAATTTTGTATCCTGAAAACATTTGAAATTATCAGAATGTTCCACAACACTGAAATTTCTTTTTCTGGTTTTAACAGGTGGAAAATAATATCATCTGCAAATAAAGCTAACTTTTCTTGATTACCATACCAAATGTATCATTGAATTACTGAGTCCCTTATTTTCCTTGCTAATGGTTCTAAATATAATGGAAATAACAAAGGGGAAAGAGAATAGCCATGCTTGGTTCTCTGCTCAAACAGAGCTTATCAGAGAGTACCCCCCCCCCCCCACACTTTAATTTTCACCTCCAATCCCTCATATAGCCTCCTAATTAGCCTTATGATTGTAAAAAAGTAAAAAGAAACCAACAAACTCACCAAAACCAGAAACCAAAAAAAAAAAGATTATAAATAAAATACTGGCCATAAAGTTAAAAACACACCTTATTCGGATAACGGTAAGCACTTTCATTCTAAACAAAACTTCATCAATCCATTCAACCATTACTCAAAACTTTTAAACAATTCATTTAATTTTATAATTAACATCAATTAACTCACATAAATGCTTTAACCCTTTCCTTTGTAGTACTACTTTAAAATTTTCTTTATCATTCAACCCTGGGAACCTGCAGGCATCCAGTCTACCCTGCCAGCAGTATTCCTTCAAATCTAATCCATTTTCAGCCTCATATTTGGATTCATAATCACTAACCTAAAAATAATTTGTATTAATATTAATATTTGCACTATTAACATTATTCTGGCTACCAGCAGGTAGTCCAGATTCCAACTAGATGTGATAAAAAATCTAAAAGGGAATCCATCCTTGACTAGGTCCTAACTAACAACCTCACATTGTACCCCCACACAGGCAGTCTCCCAAATACCTTAAGTGACCACAACATAATATACCTTATACTTAGTAGAACAAGCCTATGCAAAACCACTAACTATAAATCCGCTAGAAATACAAACAATTTCTCTCCTGAGGTCCTCCATACTCTACTCTATAACTGCGACTGGACCCACCCTAAAAACCCTCCCACTTGAACAGGCTGTAGCATATTTCAATAAAACATTTCTACAACACCTAGACACTGTCACTGCATTGCACAAAATCAAGGTTAGAACCTCTACAAACCCCTGGCTCAGTAAAGAAACCAAACAAATCCTCAAGTCCAGAGAATACTGCCTGACTTTACTATAAAAAAAACAAAGAAACACAAAGCCTAACTAGGTACCAAGGACAGCAAAACCGTGCAAAAAAAGTGCATTAGGCTGGACAAAAAAATCCTACTACACGGCATTACAAACTAAATACCAACAAAACCACCAGAAATTTTGGAGAAATGTAAACCAACTACTAAAACCCACCCAAAAGGCTACCCCCAAACCAACCACCCCTGACACTAAAGTTCCCATCGAAACACAATTCACCTCCCACTTTGTGAACTCAATTCTTTCCTTAGTATCACAGGACAGTTTCAACCTCACTATCCCCCCAACACAAATAACACTAATACTAGCTTTACCCTCAAAACAGTTTCTACCACCTCAATCAAAAGCATGCTCTCCAAACTAAAAACCTCGTCAACAGCAGCTGACCTACTCCCCAGCTATTTCTTGAAACTCACAGCAGATGCTATTGCTGTCCCAATCTCCACTCTCATAAACAGATCAGTTGTTGAAAACTGTGTGCCCAAACTCTGGAAAATATCCTATGTTACATCCATACATAAAGGTGGGAGCTCCACTGAACTTAATAACTATAGACCCATTGCTATACTCTCCCCCCTGGCCAAAATCTTAGAAAAATGCATCCATACCCAGGTGCTAAAATATCTCCTAGACAACAACATCCTGTCACGTACTCAACATGGTTTCAGACCTGCCCATAGTACCACTACAGCCCTCCTCTGCTTCACAGATACAATAAACCATCTCAAAAATCGAAGGCCTGCAGGTGTCAACTCTTTTTTTGGATATGGCCAAAGCATTTGACACAGTCTCACACCAAATCCTGCTAAACAAACTAAACCACTATCACCTATCAAATTCCACTCTTACTTGGTTCCAAAGCTACTTAACTGACAGATACCAGTCTGTGAAATGGGAAAATTCTCTCTCTCCTCAGGTGCCCGTAACTATAGGAGTCCCAAAGGGTTCTATCTTAGGACCACTACTAGTCACAATTTTCAGCAAATGACCTCCATACCTCCACACAGCATGCATCTATCATTCAGTATGCAGATAATACTATCTTAATCTATGCTGCACAAAGTATTCCCACCCTTCTGCAAACAACTCAGCTAGCATTCTCTGACATTGAAAACTATCTTACTAAAACCCAACTTATCCTTAATCCAAAGAAAACTCAGCTTATGATTATAACCAGTTCTAACAAAAACACTGATAACAGTCAATTCACTGTCTATTCCGCAAATGCTACTCCACTCGCTCCAGTGGCACAGGCTAAGCTATTTGGAATAACCATGGACTCCCACCTAAAATTTGATAGTCATCTGAACTTAATTATTAAAAAAGAACATGCCAAACTGGGATCACTCTCCCGTATCAAACCATTTCTTACCAACAACACAAGATTAGCCATTGCTCGCTCCCAGCTTCTATCCATCCTACTCTATGCATCTCCCATTCTGACTAATCTCAACAAAACTGAACTAAGCAAAATGGAAGTCTACTATAACAGAATTGCCCGCGTTGCGCAAATTGCTCATATAGAACTCCTCACTGTACTGCTTTGAGCCAACTCCACTGGCTTGAACTGCCCAACCTCCTAACCTACAATCAGCTCTGCCTCTGTCACTCTATCTATTACCTCCCCAATAAGTGTCCTGCTTTCAAAAACCTAGTACAACATCACTCAGCCAAAAGGCCTCTTAGATCATCAAGCAAACTACTACTAGAAGTTACTAATAGCTATAATAGCTTTGGAGACACACTATGTAGTAGTTCAGTGGCTAAAAATGGAACTTTTTCCCCACTAGCATACAAAACACATTGTCCATAGCCTCCTTTAAAAACCTCATTAGGCAACATCTCAAGCAAAGTTGGCAGTGCAATGACTGCTCCCCAGCCTAGTGAAAGCAGATAAGGTACACATACTAAGCCTAGAGTACTTGCTAACATTTCTCACTCTTACTCACAAACTCTGACTAATGTACAATGTATGTACTGCACCTATGTACTATGTATGTATTCTACCTATGTTCCAAATTTCAGCTGTACACCACAAATTCTATTAATTACCTTTATTTTTAAATTGTTTTCTTTTTTCTTCTCTCCACTGTAACTGTTGATGTGCTGCATACCACTGTAAAAACATGTATATTGTAATTTGTGTGTATACTGATCATGTCTAAATATCTAAATGTATCTGTAATTATTTTTCTGTGTGCAGCTTTTCTCCCTGGGCTTCTGCTGAAAAAGGGCCTTTTCATCTCAGTAAGACACCCCCGGGTATCAAATGTAAAATAAATAAATAAATAAAAATATTTTTAGCTAGGTTCAAATGCTTTTCAAAAACATGTCTGGCCAAAGTATTGCCCATATCCATTTTCTCAATAGGATGCAAGTGCTCATAAATCCTAGCATTAAATTCTCTAATCGTTATTCCCACATAAAATGCACTACATTACACATATACTAAAATAAACTACAAATTTCAATTTACATGTCTATTTCCAGTTAAGCCAAATTGTAAAATCCTTGCTTGTAACAAATAAATCTGATGTTGTTAATCTTTATTCATTCCTTACTGATGGGTGTCAGTTCCATCCTCGGAACCGAGTTGGCTTTATAACAAGCTCGTGCCAGCCAAAAAGCTCTTGAGCTAAGCTTTACCCATAGTGCCCCTCTCCCTGTTACCTCAGATATCATTTGCCACGTAGCCATAAAGTCGTGTCAAGCCAGCTCTCAGCTAAGTACTTTAAGAAATTACTATTCTAAAACCCTTTTCTTCAGATTTTCTCTCTTTCACTATTACTAACTTGCTTTATTAATCGCTAAACTTTTACCCATTTTGAGTATTTTTTCTCCTGTTTCCCTTACCATCTTGGTAATCTCAGGTACCATCATTGGTACAGGCCTTCCCCTCTGTCTGTCTATCTTCATTCTCCTTACCTTTTGAGGTAGTCTTTGTACCATTGTTGGTATCCTTTCCTTTCCTGTCTATATTTGTATTCTAAAAAAAAAAAAAAAAAAAAAAAAAAAAAACCATTTTAGAGTTTATTGTAGTATTTTTGCTCTGTTTGTTGGTATTTAGACTTTGGATTAAACTTGCTTTTTTCGTCATGTCAGAAAAAAAAGGGACTACATGTTTTAAGCAGTGCGACCAATGTGGTCACAAAATACCTAATTCCGACACCCATATTTCTTATGTTTATTGTCTGTGTGTCCCACACCTTTTGGTTCTGCCTCCTTGTGATATATGTAAAGGGTTCAGCTCTTGTACCATGAACGAGAGAAAGCACAAGCTAATACTAAAGGGCATTCTATAAACACCATTCTCAAAGGCTATTTCTGGGTCAGAGGGCTCATCCCCTCCAAGGAGAGAACACAAAAAAAGACCTCACTCAGTTCCTTCCTTGCCCTCTGGTGATAAGAAGCATAAAACCAAACAGAAAATACCTAAATTGACACCAACCACTTCAGCTCCAGGGCCTCAACCACCCTACACAGTGCCATCTTTGGTACTGAAGCTAATGGTTTCTACTTTGGTGCTGTCTTCAGAAATTGTGGCCCCAGCACCAGCCACGGCACCAGTGATGTCTACAGCTCCAATTGCGCCTCCAGTGTCTGTTCCACCCTATTCTGCACCAGCAATAGTCATTCAAGCACTGGACACTTTCCCCATACATTTTATTTGTCTTGAGACCACAGTGCTGGTAGGCCAGTTTGCTCAGACCCGATACTCGCCCACAGAGGATCCTTTCTTTGGGCAACAGTTTAGTCCTTTTTTGGAATGGCCTGACATCCCGTCGGGGATATCGACCCGATCAACCAGGAGTCTCTCGGAATTGGATGTGGTGCATCTTGTGGATCAGCTGCTGATGGCCAGAAGGATTACAACACCTTCCAGAACTCCCCTCCCATCTGGAGTTGAGAGTCTATCTCTACAGACTCTGACATATTCTCCTCCTTTGACTTCCTCACCAATGCCTCTTTTGGTTCCCACTTCTTTGGTTCCACTGGTTGATCATGGATCTCACCGTGGTTCCAGAGCCGACCATTTGGTCTTCGACTTGTTCAGAGCTGGGCCATCCTCAGGATCATGACTGGACTGCAGGCACCGTGGCCCCTAGTACGGCACCTATTTTTTCCACGGTGCCATCTACTATGGTTCTGGGAGTCCTGACAGTACCGAGTCCACTTGGGGCTCCTTTCTTGGGAGTGGGCCTGTTGGAGCAGGGTGTGACCTCGGCTACGAGGTTGTCCTTCTCGGTTCCAGGCTCCAATCCCTCTTCAGGTAGGCCAGCTTTCCAAGCGATGGAGAGGGCCCTTGCCTCTGTAGGCAAACCATTGGCGTCGGAATACCAGTTATGTCCTCCGTCTGAGCCACAGCTGACACAGGCCACCGCACTGGGACATCGAGCACAAGAGCCTTATGATACCCTACCGCAGAGTGCCCCCGCTGAAGAGTTACTACACAAGAGGACATGCAAGAGGAAGCACGTGGACTCCCCTGAGGAGTCCCTCACCAAAGATACAGACTACAATGAAGGGGAAGGGTCCCCACGGTTGCCCCTGAAGATGTCTCCTTTGGAGACATACTGCAAATCTGGAAACAGCGGGGAGACTGGAAGCCCACCAACCCTTCCTCTGAGGGTTCTGCATTCTTGCAGGCTTTTCGTGGTCGACCCTCTACTTCCTGGGTGACCCTGCCTGCAGACGAGCTAGTCCAACTCATCGTGCAGCGAGCATGGAAGAGTCCTGATACTGTTAAACCAATCCCATGGACACCAGGCAAAGTTTTATCCCCTCCTGTGGAAAGTCCACACTGGTCCAAGGACCTACCAGTAGATGCTATGGTGGTGGCGGCGGCCACTAGGAAAGAGCTTGCCGAGGAGAGCCAGACTGTTCATCTCCCAAACAGAGAGTCTCAGGCAGTGGACAGGTTAGGGATGTGACTGTTTGCCTCATCAACCTTTTCCATATGGTCTTTGAACTGTCTGGCACACTTTACTAGGCTTCGTAGAGACCTAGTCTCAGAACTCTCTAAAACCTTTGCAGGAGCAGTCTCTGATGAGGTACATGACAAAGTTGTCTTGCAGCTTGCAACCCTGGAATCCATATCCAACTTGTCCATGTGGTTAATTTCTCATGCTACCGATGGGGTGGCTAGAGCTGCGGGTTCAGGCTTTGTCATGAGACGTCACGCCTGGATTCACCTTTGTGACTTTGTGGACCCATTTAAGTCTTCTTTTCTTAATGCTCCAGTGGAAGCTTCTTCCCTTTTTGGCTGAAAAGTGAAAGACATGTTAGCCAGGTGTGAACAGGACGGCAAGACCCTGTATGCCGTGGGTGTACATTTTTCCACCCCCCCCCCCCCAACATCCCTACTCTAGGAATCAGCAGAACGGAAAGATGTGGCACAAGAAATCCCAGGGTCCTTTCCATGACACACATGGTGAGTTTACTCCCCGGGGCAGAGGGGGTAACTCTTCTGAAAGATGCCCCTACAGAAACAGAGGGGTCCTGCTTAACCAGGGGTTCAGGGATTCTTTCTCTGGACAGCCATCCCAGCACTCCTGAAGAGCAGCCTGATTGCTTTTCTCTGGAAGCAGTCAGGGGACGTTTCTTTCTGCACCACCCTGCCTAGCAAACAATAACCATGGATTCATGGGTGCAGAAGATCATAGCCCGAGGTTACCACATACCAGTCAACATCTACCCAAAGTCATCAAGACAAATTCCCGACATTCCACCCAGTCAAAGGGAAGTAGCAGCTTAAAAGATTAGAAAGCTGTCCCAAAAAAAGAGTCATCCAAGCAGTCCCACCAGACCAAATAGGATCTGGATTCTACTCAAGATTCTTTGCAGTGCCAAAAAAGACAGGGGACTGGAGACCAATTTTGGATCTCAGCATTCTGAACAAATCTGTCAACCAAACAAAATTCCGGATGGTCACATTTCAGTCTATCCTCCCCTTTCTGGAGAAAGACGATTGGATGTGCTCAATAGATCTTCAGGATGTGTATTACCACATAAAAATGAACAAATGCTCCAGAAGATTCCTTTGCTTTAGGCTGGGAGACAATCACTACCCATTTCATGCACTGCCCTTTGGACTCTCTACAGCCCCCAGAGTGTTCACCAAATGCATGGCAGTGGTAACGGCTCACTTGAGACTACAAGGATTCCAGAGGTTTCCATACTTAGACCTTTGGCTCCTTACCGCCCCCACCAAGCATCTACGGGTGACAGCTCTAAGCTACACTCTAACACTGGCAGAATTCCTAGGAATCTCAATAAACTGGGAGAAATGCAAGCTAACTCCTTCTCAAACCTTGGAATTTATAGGAGCAACTTTCAATACCCAGTCTTGCTTGGTCTCCCTCCCAATCACAGACTGGAAAGGCTAAGGTTCCAACTCCAGGTGATACTCTGTCAAGACCAAGTCTCAGCTCGGGCAGTCCTTCAACTTCTAAGTTCAGTGGCAGCATCAATTACAATAGTTCCTCTAGCAAGACTACACATAGGTTCATAGGTTCATAGGTTCATACTAGGCTATCTGCCCTAGGGCATTTATAAGCCTAGCCAGAGTGTGTTTGGCTTTCGCCACCCATTTTAAATTAATTTTGCTATGCCCTTTTTCGAGGTTAGTATACTGTGCCTCTGTCTAACAGTGACACAGAAGTGATACCCGGGGTAAACCTATGATCTCCCATCCACTCATCAAGATTCCTCTTGAAGTGAGTCAATGAGGGACTCTGCCTAACCTGGACTGGGATTTTATTCCAGAGTGAAGGGAGCCTCTGGGTTATGAATCTGTCCCTCCAGCATGTCCTATTTATTTCAGTGCTGAGGTTCAAGTCTCTCGAGCATGTAGCTCAATGGGATTTGGATTTTCTGAGGTGCAGCATGTCCATTAATTCCGGGTTGGACATGGCTTTATACGTCAGGCACAGATCGCCTCTGAGCAGGCGGTATGCCACTGAGTAGAGCTGGAGTTTCTTTAACCGGGCAGCATATGGCATCTGTTTGAGCCCTTTGATCCTCTTGGTGAGGTACTTTTGGGGTCTTTCCAGTTGCTGCAGGTGTCTGGTAAGGTACATCCCAAAAGGGGCATTGGACTCAATTATGGGCCTGATGAGGGATGAGTAAAGAGGCACGATGACCTCCCCTGATCTAGATGTGAATCCCTTCATGATTAGGTGGACTATATAAAATGTTTTTCTAACCACTTTGGCCATGTGGTTGTCAAATGAGAGATTGCTATCAACTTGGGTCCCCAGGTCCCTAATTATGTCTTCTCTACTTAATGGATTACCACCTATGTGGTAATTTGTGGGCACTTTGTTTTTGCCAAAGGGGATGACTATACACTTTTTGACGTTTAGCTTGAGGCCATGGCTCTGGCACCAGTTGTCTGTTTCTATGAGGCCCTTTTGGAGGATGCTTGTGTCGGCTGGAGAGTCAATTATGGCGCCCAGTTTGCAGTCATCTGCGAACTTGGTCAGCCACAGTCCTTCCGTGTTGGCCTGTACCTCTGAGAAATATATACCGAACAAGAGAGGTCCCAGGACTGAGCCTTGTGGGACGCCACTTGTAACTGGTTTGGAGTCTGACATGGCTCCAGCAATTCTAACCATGTGGGTTCTGTCCTTGAGCCAGTTTGCAACCCATCTAGTGACATAGGGGTTTATATTTAAGCTGGTGAGCTTATCTATAATGCCAGAGTGGGGTATTGTATCGAAGGCTTTTGCGAGGTCCAGGTAGGCTGTGTGGACCACCTTCCCCTCTTCAATGGCCTTGGTGACTGTTTCAAAGAAATCAACCAGGTTTAAGAGGCAGGATCTGACCTTAACAAAGCCGAACTGGGTAGGATCCAGTGTCTGTAGGTCCCCAATATCTTTATTTATGAGGTCCATGATGATCCTTTCCATAGCTTTGCAGACCAAGCTAGTTAGGCTTATGGGGTGATAGTTTCCAGGATCCGTTGAGGCACCACCTTTGTGGAGAGGGACCACTGTTGCTGTACGCCACTCTTTGGGTACATATCCTTTAGTAAGGCTGAGATTGAACAGTAGTTTTATGTTTGGGCTTGGCTCTTCTTGGAGTTCATGTAGGACGCAGCCCGGGACACCATCTGGTCCCATTGATGCTGTGTTTTTTGCTTTGGAGAGGGCAGCTCTTACCTGAGCATCTGAGATGTCAGGGGGCAGCACTCTGCTGGGATAGATATTTGCCCTTTTGGTGGGTGGGGGGGGGAGGGAGAAGTTTGCGCTGAACCTGTCAGCTAGGATGTTGGCAATGTCTGTGGGTTCAGTGTATTTTTTGTCATTTTGGACTAATTCTGAGCATATCTGGGAATTCCCACCCAGGTTCCTAACATAACTAAAGAAAGCCTTGTGATTATCCTTAGTGTTCTGTGCAATTTTTCTCTCGAAGCTGGCCTTAGATGATTTTATGAGTGCCCATAGTTTTTTGCTAATACTGATCAGAGATGCCTTCATGCCTTCCCTTTTTGGGATTTTGCTCTATCATGTAGTAGCTTCCTCCTTCTATTGTATAGTTTGTTTATGGCTGGGGTCCACCAGACAGGACGTCTGCCTTTGGAGGATTGGGTCTTGGTTTTATTTGGGATTGCATGATCCATGCATTCCTGAAGGTGTTCATAGAATGCGTTTATAAAAGATTCTGCGGTCTGGGCCGTATTTTCCACAGGCACGGGGGCTTTGAAGGATTCCACCTCGGTTTTGAGGAATGTGAAATTTGCTTTAGAGAAGTTTTTCACTGTGGTTTTCAGGGCAGGGGGTGGAGTCGGGATGTGAATATCCAGTGAGATTAGTTTATGGTCTGATCTTACCAGTGAGGGATACACTTCTGGTCTGGAGCATAGAGTCCCCATGTTGGTGATGATCAGGTCCAGTATGTTTTCCCCTCTTGTGGGAGTGATAACAAGTTGTTCCATAGCATTTGAGTTTATAAATTCAAGGAACCTTTGGGCTTGGGTGTTGAAGCTATAGTAATGCTCCCAGTCTGTGTTTGGGTAGTTGAAGTCACCCAATATAATGGTGTTTGGAGAGACCTTCATATTTTCCAGTGTTCTCAGGAAGGCCGAGTGGGGTTCCTGGGTTTGGGAAGGTGGTCTGTAGTAGGCTATAAACTGGAAGGCAGTTTTACCCACTGTTAGTTGCACATGGATAGTCTCTGATGTTTCGTGCTGTGCGACCAACCTGGAAGTGTGGGTATCTTTGATGAATATTGATACTCCCCCTCCTTTTGTGGTTCGGTCCAAGTTTTGGGACCGAAAAGCATGGTATGAGGTATAACCTGGTGGTGCTGGGGTGCTCTTGGGAGCCTTGAACCAGGTTTCTGTTACTGCACAGATATCGATGTTCTCCATGCTAAGGAGAGTTTAGAGTGCGTGCATCATGAGGTTTAGACTTCTGCCGTTGAGTAGCATTACTCTTAGTTTCTTATCCCTTGTGATACCTATGGAGGTGGGTTTGTCCTTTGAGCCTTGCCTAAAAAAGGCACTATGGGGGTAGCAAGAGCCTTTGCCAATATCCGAAAGCCCAGGGGTGACAGGTGCAAGCCTTCCCTAGCGAAGCATCGTGGCTTGTCGAGCATGTCATCCCAGGCTGACAGGCATTGGATCCCCTTTGAATGACACCAATACTTAAGCCAATTGTTGAAATTGATCATCTTGTCTTCATATTGTGGCATCATTCTTGGTGAGGGTAAGATGCTACTCAAGGTCAGGGTCATACCAGCCTGGGCTACATGCTCATAGAGCTCCTGTATGTCTCTTTTCATGTAGTCCAGGGAGGTACGTCTCAGGTCATTCACACTAGCATGGACAATGACTGAGTCATATTTGTACTTGCCTTGGAGTGACCTGAGTGCTTGTGTTATGTGGCGGATCCTAGCGCCCGACAGGCAGCTCACCGTGACCTTCTCCTTGTTCAGCCTGGTGAGCGGAACGTCAGTGTGCCTGACGATAGAGTCACCTATTACAAGTGTATCAGGTGTGTTGTTTAGCCTTAAGGGCTGTGACTGTTCGGCACACTGGCTTAGTGAGCTATGTGTTGCACGTGTTTTGATTTGGGGTAGCGGTTGCTTGGGTGTCTGCTTTGAAGGTCTCTGCTGCTTAGGCAGATTTTTATTTAGAGCCTCCGAGTATGTTTTTGTGTGTTTATGTGTTTGGTTTGCTGTCGTGGTAGGTCTATGTGAGAGTGGAATTGTAGTGAGTGTGGTTTCCTTCTCCTCCTGACTGGTTTCGCCAGTACTGAGTTGAGAGAGCTTAGCCTCCAGTATGGCTATATGGTTGCATCTCTCACATGTGTTAGAATTTGTTGGGAGGAGGAGAGGGTTGTCTGTGTACATGAGGCAGTGGTAACATTGCCTCAAGATTCCCAGATT
Source organism: Protopterus annectens (assembly GCF_019279795.1). NCBI lineage: Eukaryota > Metazoa > Chordata > Ceratodontiformes > Protopteridae > Protopterus > Protopterus annectens. The sequence continues at coordinate 235,684,863 of NC_056746.1, forward strand.
CACCAGCTGGACCGGAGAGGAAATTGACAACTGACCTTTGGACATGCTAGAATAGTATTGGGAATTCCTTTATAATTGAAAAAAAGGGCCAATGGGGAACAAGGTACTCAAGGGAAGTTTGTGAGGGTGTACTGCTTTTAATTTTTTAGTGCTGACTTATACAATTGCTTTAGTGAGCAAGTGCCAGGTAACTTAAATGCAATGTGTTACAGGTAACTTAAATGCAAAAACGACAAACAGTAACTTTCTTTCAAGTGAAACAAGGAAATAAGTACAGTAAGCAATGCAGATATCACTAGGGATCCACAGAAGCACTGAAAAGCTGCGTTTTAGGTGGAATTAGCGTTTCAGGGAAATAACAAGCAAACAAACAACAAGCATACAAACAAAGCTGGATTCAGCAGGCCTGGATCTAGTCTATGCTACAGCAAAGAAGGTGTACCAATTTCAGTAAGAAACAGTTCAAATATGCAGGCACTATAAGCCTTTAACCAGAAATTCCCAGCTCAGAAGGGCAGAGTCCAGCCTCTCCTCCCACAAGAGTGCAGACCACGAACCCTTTTAGTGTAAAATAACTGGCCTGAAACCCAAGTGCTTAAACCAGAATTAATACACCTTTAGAATAACAGACACTGAGCCCTCAGTCAACAGTTCCCAACTTAGAAGGATGTAAGCTACCTGTCCTGCCACCACAGTGCAGGCCACAAACCTTCCTAATGTAAAACAACTGGTCTGAAGCCCAAGTGCTTAATCCAAAAGACTTAGAATGATAGCTACACTTTAATCAAATTACTACTAAGCAGTAATAAATACAATTTAATACTTTAAAGAATGCCTGGATTAGTGCTCAAGTTATACAAACAAAGTTAGATTCAGCAGGCCTGGATCTAGTCTATGCTACAGCAAACAAGGTGTACCAATTTCAGTAAGAAGCAGTTCAAATATGCAGTCACTATAAGCCTTTAACCAGAAATTCCCAGCTCAGAAGGGCAGAGTCCAGCCTCTCCTCCCACAAGAGTGCAGACCACGAACCCTTTTAATATAAAATAACTGGCCTGAAGCCCAAGTGCTTAAACCAGAATTAATACACTTTTAGAATAACAGACACTGAGCCCTCAATCAGCAGTTCCCAACTTAGAAGGATGTAAGCTATCTGTTCTGCCACCACAGTGCAGACCACAAACGTTCTTAATGTAAAACAACTGGTCTGAAGCCCAAGTGCTTAAACTAAAAGGCTTAGAATGAATTACACCAAGCAGTAATAAATACAATTGAGTACTTTTAAGATGACGCAAAAGCAAAATAAAGTAGGAAGAAACACAAACACAGTAAAAGCAGATAATTTTTTTTTTTTTTTTGAGTAAGCAAATGAGATGGGCCCAGGCGTTACAGGACAGAAACAAGTGCAAATGCAGGCCTTCAAATCAGAAAGTTGAGAGAGATGGAAAACCGCCCAAATGGCCAATAACTACAAATTCTGGGCCAGAACCACTCCTTATGTGGTAGACAGGTTACCTAGTGCATACCACTCCCACTGATAAGCTAGAAGGCTTCCCTCCAACACAGAAAGGCTTAGGGGGGCTCAGAAGCTTACAAATAGTCCTGGATACAGCAAATCTGTATCTGGAACACTAATTACATGAGGCTTCAACAGTGGCTCCAACTGACTCAGTGGTATCCCTCACATCATCCTATGTTCTTCCAAATCCGCATAACAAAATGATGCAAACAGGATTTAATTTGGTGGATGAAGCCAGAGAAAGACTTATGGAGTTGCCCTTTCTCTCCATCTCAACGCAAGACCAACAGTGTATGCTTCCCTGATAGGGTGGGAGGGGGCTTTTTCAGGGAAAGGCAGTCCAAAGCACGTGGTCAGACATAGAAGCCAATCTGCATGTCAGTGTTCCAGAACTGAGGGCAGTGCTTCTAACGTTGCAAGCATTTCAGTCTGTCCTCCCTTCAGAAATAATTGCTATACAGTCAGTAGTCTGGTACATCAGCAAACAAGAGGGAACCAAGTCCTACCCATTATGTTGAGAGGCCATGAGAATTTGGCAATGGGCAATAGCTTCCAACCACTTTCTGATTGCAGCACATATTCCTGGGATTTCCAGTGTGATTGCAGACATGCTAAGCAGATGTATCTTACTGCCTCATGAGTGGCTTCTCAATTCAGTCATTGTGGAGAGGATCTTCAGTGCTGGGACCAGCCTTGCTGTGACCTATTTGCCTCCCCAGCAAATCATAAATGCAGCAGCTACTTTGCCCTAATTGCCCCGCAGGGGGAATCCCCGAGGGACACTCTGATACACGTTTGGCCCATGGGACTTCTGTATGCTTTCCCTCCCTTTCCCCTGATTCCTCAATTTCTAAAGAAGGCCCCTCGGCTAGGAAGCAGAGTAATTCTCATTGCTCCTTACTAGCCATCACAAATTTGGTTTCCCTTCCTTTGGCCTCACCTAGTATACCAACCATGGATTCTGGATCCAACTCCAGAATTGATCTTGCACCAGCAAGGGTTGACTCACCTGAACATTTCCAGTCTCAAGCTGACGGCTTGGTTTCTCCACTTCCAGTAATCGCTAGGCAGAATAAACTTACCCCCCAGTATGCGATATGCTTCTGGCTTCACATAAACCATCCACCAGGAAAATATATCTTAGCAAGTGGAAGAGATTCCTTAGTTGGTCCCGACAAAGAGAACTAGACCCTTGCTCAGTTCCTGTTAATGTGGTTATGGATTATCTGTCAGGTCTTCTTCGTTCAGGAGCAGCAGCCTCCACCATCTGAGTACATTTGGTTGCAGTCTCAAACTTCCATAATGGATTCCAAGACTCATCTTTAATCTCCCATCATCTCTGCAAAACCTTCTTGAAAGGGGTTTTGCATAACAAACCACCCTTCAAAGAACTGATAGAACCTTGGAGTTTAACACTAGTACAATCTCCGACATGATCACCTTTCAAACCTGCTGGCCACTTGCGATTTAAAGTTCTTATCCTGGAAATCACTGTTTTTAATAGCCATCACATCAGCGAGACGCATCTCCGAGCTTCAGGCCTTGTGCATAAAACACCCTTACATGGTCTTTCATAAGGACAGAGTATCACTCTGGACTAACCCTTCTTTTCTGCCTAAAGTTATTTCTGAATTGACAGTTAACCAGACAATTGACCTACCAGTGTTTTTTCCTAACTACGCAAATAAAGGAGAATACCGTCTTCATTTGCTGGATGTACATAGACAATCACGTTTTTATCTGGACAGAACTAAATCAGCACGTATAACAGACCAGTTATTTTTCCTATTCAGGCCCAAAATTGGGAACAAAATTGGGAAAATAGGCTTCTTAAATGATATTATCTAAGTGGTTGAGAAACTGTATTTCCTTGGTCCACCAACCTAATAAAATTCCTCTACCGTGCAAGGTCAAAGCACACTCTACCAGATCAGTGGCGACTTCTATTGCTTTTCATTCAAAGGCTTCATTGGATGATATCTGTGCAGCTGTGACTTGGGCTACCCCTTCATACCTGTATCACTCATTACAAATTTGATTCTGGTCTCCAAGAGGAGAGCATCCTTTGGTTCAATTGTACTCAGGAACAACCTTCCATAAGGATCTCACTGGACTTAAAGTGGTTAGGGACTCTGTCCCATAAGGAATGAATGAAGATTACCAACATCAGATAAAGAAGTTATGTTCTTACCATAACGTTCCATCTGTGTTGTTCATCTTCATTCATTCATTACGTCCCCCCTCCCCCCTCCAAGGGGCTCCTGGAGGATTAGATTTGGTTCAAATCCCGCATTAGTGGTTCTGCTCAGAAAAATCCTATGCTTTCTTTATCATGGGCAAACGTGATCTGAGGTAACAGGGAGAGGGGCACTATGGGTAAAGCTTAGCTCAAGGGCTTTTTGTGTGACAAGAGCTTGTTATAAGGCCGACTCTGTTCCGAGGACGGAACCAACACCCATCAGTAATGAATGAATGAAGCTGAGCAACACAGATGGAACATTATGGTAAGAACATAACTTATTTTTCAGTGCCTTCTTTCCTATCCTGTTAATAATTGAGCCTCATCTGTCTCAAACCTTGGCATATTTAATTCTTCCATAAACATTTCCATTTGTACTTTTTCTTGATATCCATATTTCTCTGCTTTATACAGATTTTAATAAAATTTCTGAAATATTTCTAATACTCTAAAGGATCTCTGGTTATTTTTCTTTTTGTGGGTTCTCTAAGCTTGGCAACAACCATTTCTATTTTCTGTTGCCTGAGCCATTGTACTAAATGCTTTTGTGCTCTGGAGTTATCAAGAAAATGTTGCTTAACGGAATTCTTTCTAAACTCATCCATATTATCCAAGTAGTCTATTATTTTATGATTAGCACTCTACAGTTGTGTCTATTTTTGTTCTGTGAGATTCCTGTTATTCTGCAATACTTTAACCTTTGTCAGTCTCTCTAAATAATTCTTATTAACCATTAACCATATATCTTTCTTTTTTCTTTATTTCTTTATTTATTTTAAACCCCACTTTTGTTTTATCTCACTCTCTAGCTATATTTTCTGAAGAAGTGTCTATATTCTCTAATAATTCTGGAATAATTTCCACTGTCCATTCCTTAAGTTCCTCTCTGTTTAACATATAGGTAGGAAAGTGCCAGTTTCTTATTTTTATTTCATTACCCTGCATTTTTATTTTAGTTGTTATTGGCATGTGATCTGAAACAGTTATTGGATGCATATCAAAACTTTCAATTAAATGCACATTTTCCTGTGAAATTTTCTCTGTCTTCTGGCCTAGCCCAATTATTGTACCTTGGAGAGTAATATGCAAATTATG